>NW_012138525.1:904271-939584 GCF_000956105.1 Propithecus coquereli
GCGCCCAGCGTGGACCACTACAACTTTCTCCATATCAGCATTAAGGCTCTTTCACTTTCTTATCATCCATGTGTTCACTGGAGGAGCACTTTTAATTTCCTTCAGGAACTTTTCCTTCCCAGGTCGGCTAACTGGCACAAGAGGACTAGTTTACGGCCTCTCTTGGCTTTTGTCATGCCTTCCTCACTAAGCTTGTTCATTTCTAGCTTTTGATTTAAAGGAAAAGACCTAGGACTCTTCCTTTCACTTGAATACTCAGAGGCCATTGCAGGGTTATTAATTGGTCTCATTTCAATATTGTTGTGTCTCAGGGACTAGGGAGGCCCGAGGAGAGGGAGAGAGATGGGGGAACGGCCGGTCTGTGGAGCTGTCTGAACACACATGACATTTATTAAGTTTGCCGTCTTACATGGGTGTGGTTCATGGCACCCCAAAGCAGTTACGTTAGTAACATCAAAGATCACTGATCACAGATAGCCGTAACAGATGTTATAATAATGAAAAAGTTTGAAATATTGCAAGAATTCCCCAAATGTGACACAGAGACATGACGTGAGCACAAGCTGTTGTAAAAATGGCGCCCTGGCCTCCCAGAGTGCTAGGATTATAGGTGTGAGCCACCGCGCCCGGCCGTATGTATACTCCTAAATCAACTTCATTGACGTATGATTTACATGCAATAAAATACACCCAGTTTAAGAGTATAGTGTGATGAGTTTACAACTATATAAATGTAGTCGCCACGTCAATCATCATACAGACTATTTCAATCACCCCAAAGAATTCCTTGGTTCCTCTGTAGTGAGTCACCCCACCAATCGAGCGACAGGGGCCCACAGGCTCTGGAGGGTGAGCGGGTCCTTTGCATCCCTACTGAGCACCGGAACTCCCCGAGTGCAGCAGTCGCTTGAAGGGCGGGCTCAGATTATGAGGTCGCCTGGCAGAGGACGACCAAGGCAGTGCCTGAGCCTAGGACTCACTGGCGGGCTTCTGAGACCATCCATGAGAGGGAATTTATTCAAAAGGGAGGCGGGGGACCCTGGCAGTCAAAGGGGAAAAAGGCAAATGCTGCTCCAACTGAACTCACCCGCACCTGCCCAGACCCCGTTCCCCGAGCCTCCTGCTCCAGCAGCCTCTTTCTCAGGAGTGGCAGCTCCAGAAACTGGGTGTCACCTGCATGCCCCACTCCCTCTCCATCCGCGGCCACCTCAGTCCCCTCGGTCTCCTCCCATGTGTCAGTCGCCCTCCCTCAGCTCCCATCACCTCTCCCCTCGCCTCTGGGAACAGCCTCCCGGGGGGCTCCCACCGGCACCAACAGTCCCCTTTGGGGGACGGGCAAGGACGGGCACGTGGGTCCAGGAACACCAAAGGCACTCGGTGAAGAGTCCTCTCCCGCTCCTGTCCCCAGACACAGGTCATCTTTTCTCTGGAGGTGACTATTGCTGTTAGGTCCTTGTTTATCTCTCTGGGGACAATCTACAGAGTTATAAGCAAAATCGAATATAGATTCTCTACCCCCTTAAAAAAAAAGCAAACAACTAACCCACAAATGGCTTTTATTATTCAATTTGTCCTCTTGTAAATAACTGTGCATGCTTTGACCGGCTTCCCAGGAGATGATAATATGACTCCTTGATCTATTAAGGTCCACTCTCAATGAGTCGACCACACACGGAGGCTTGCTATGCTTTCCCTCCCTACCTTCCTTTTCTCACTGGGCGGTGTACGTGGAAATTGCTCCTCGTCCGTTCGTGCAGCGCTTCCTCATTCCTCGGAACAGAAGCGCGCTGTTCCCTGGACGCCGGCCCTGCTGTGTTTAACCAGCAGGTCTCCCGGGCGCCTAGGTTGTTTCCGACCTTCGCGGAGGGCAAACAGCTGCGGTGCATCGCGGCACGGTCGTTTCACACCGGGGCCAGGTGTCTGAGATATTGTTGGGCCAGAGGGTGCGTGCATCCGTGATTTTTTAGACGTTACTAAATTTTTCCCCATTGGGGCCACAGTTTATGTCTCCGCCCTATGAGACCGGCCTGCGTCGGGGTCACGGGGTCACGGGGCCTCCAGGCTGCAGGCCATGCTCCGGCCCACCTGGCTCCCTGGACCCGTGAGCTGTTTCCTCGTGAGGGGGCTGCTCGACGGGCCCCCCTCAGTTTCAGGGGTCCCTTCGCCCTCCGGCCAGAAAGCTGGGAGCGTGTCTCTCCCAAACCCCCGAATCTGCTCCCTCCTTTGCCGGGCGGGGCTCTGGGCTGGAACCCGAACCTTTAACAGAGCCTCTGGGGGGTCCTGCTCCCTGGGCCTCTCTGCCCAGTCCCAGTCACACCCGCTTGCCCCCTGCTCTGACTCCGCGGTGCCAGGGCCTGCCCCCGCCTCTGCGCCTTGGCCCCCGCCACTCCCCCTCCAGCTCGGGGTAACCTCGGGGAAGGGGTTCTGCCCCTCCACTTTGAAGAGGCCCCTCCCTGCAGCACACCTGCGCCCCCCACTCCTGTTGCTGGCGGCGGGGTCTCTCTGGGCCCGGGCCAGACACGGAGCTGACGTCTGCCAGCGCCCGAGTGAAGCCCTAAAGCGAGGGGAGAGCCGGGGACCCAGCCGCCCAGCGCGCCCCGCCGTCCCCGGCCTCCGCAGCCACCAGGGGGCGCCGTCCCCCCACCCCGCGCGCGCGCGCGGCGGCGGGCTGCGGGAGTCGACAGGCTGGCAGGAGGGGAAAGGGGAGAGGAAAGAGGAGAAGGAGGGAGAGGGAAGGAGAGGTGGGGAGGGGAAGAAGGGGAGAAGGCGCGGGTAGAGAGGGAAGGAAAGCAGGCAAGGCCTACGTTCTCCTACCCACCTCCCGCCGCCCGCCCCCACCAGCATCCAGGCTCGTCCCTTCCTGACCTCCCCAGCTCACTGCACCGAGCACTTGTTTCTTTGGGGGTCTGGGGAGTGGGCCGCAGGCCGCACTGACCCTTAGGTCCCTTGGGCAGGGTTTACTTTAGGCTTAAAAAGCCTTTGGGCAGAGGTCCTTTAAAGTTCAAACCTTGCACGATCCTTGCCTCAGTTTCCATGACTGTGAAACAGGGGTATTGACATGGGAGGTGCTCGCCTAGTGCCAGGCCAGGCCACAGCGTGGATGGGGGGTGCCATCCGGGATCCTCGGAGAGGGTCAGATCAGGTCAGATTGGGGGCTGTCCTCCAGGTGCAGCTCTGGGCCCTGGAAGCAGTTCTCAATCAGGTCCACAATCCACATGGTCTCAGGCAGGACTGACTGGTTCCAAACTCCAACTCCTAGTCCCAGGCAAAAGGCTCAAAAGCTCCCACCCACTCCCACCCACACGCTCACTTCCACCCTGGGATCTAGCCCTAGGTCCTCCCCACACATTGGCCCTTTAGAGGAGGGAGGACCCCTGAGTGTGCTTGCCCATCCCCCCACCCGCCCATCCATCCATTGGAAAGTGTTTCTTTACTGGGTGTGGGGAGGCAGTGGAGACCCTCGCAGCGTGTGTTCACACATGACACAGACAGCTGTTTCATGACAGTTATGGTCAGCACCAGAGGAGAGAGTTTTTGGGGGCCATGAGAGTCTACACCTGGGAGGGAAGGCTTCCTTGTGGGGTGCATGTGGGTTGCGACTGGAAGGGAGAAGGTGAGGAGTTGGTGAAGAATTGAGGAACTGCCTTCCGAGCACAGGGAACAGCATTCCCAGGGGCTCAGAGGCGGACAAAGCCAGTCTGGGAGGAAGAGGGGAAAGGACACTGGGACTCTGGGTGCTGCTGCCCGTGGGCGCGCAGACGCTCACCCCAGAGAGAGGGCTCTCCCCGCAGATCTTCCACGGCCCCGAGGGCACCTCCCCACTTTAGCCCAGAGCAGGGCACCCTGACATCTGCCATCAGGTGAGGGGCCTTTGGGGCTAGGCTCTGGTCCCCAAGCCTTTAGTCAACAGAGACCAAGGCCACACTGTGCCCACTGGCTTTCTTTCTTTCTTTTTGGTGCTAAAGTACACATAACGAATTTTACCGTCTTAACCGTTTTAAGTGTACAGTTTAGTGGCGTTAAGCGCATCCACATTGCTGTGCTACCATCACCCCATCCGTCTGCAGAGCTCCATCATCTTCCCGAACTGAGACTCTGTCCCCACGGAACACTGACTCTCCCTGCCACTCCCCAGCCCCTGGCAACCGCCATCCTACTTCTATGAATGTGCCTACTTTAGATACTTCCTGTAAGTGGAGTCACAGTATTTGTCCCTTTTTGCCTGGCTTAGTTCAGTCAGCATAATGTCCTCTAGGTTCATCCCATGTGGCATACGTCAGAGCTTCCTTCCTTTCCAATGCCGAGCGGCACTCCACTGTGGGGATGGACCACGGTTTGCTTATCCGTCATTTACGGACAGACACGTGGGGTGCCCACCTGCTGGCTGTTGGGAACGGTGCTGCTCTACGGCCCACCAGCTTGCGGTGCCTCCTCGTCGGTACCTTGGGCCAGCTACGCACCCACCGAGCAGCTCGTATTTTGCACAGTTCTGTAGGGAAGGGACTGCAGACCTCGCTGCATCGCGACCGGCGCTCTTCCTCTTGCAGCTTGGGAAGCCAAGGACTAGAGGAAGAAACGGACTTCCGCAAAGTCAAGGCAGGGGTTTGAGGAGCTCCGAGTCTGCTCAGAGGATCTCCATATGCAGAAGGCACTTGGGACCAAGGCCACTGCCTGGTGCCCACTCTCTCTGTGACCTCTCCCACTCGAGTCATCCCATGGTTTTCGGGAAAATGATGTTGGAAAACTCTAGAACACTGGACAGCCAGACACTTAGCCCTGACACTAAGTGCTGTGCGGGCACTTGTCCCCACGCCACTGCATTGCATTCCAACCAGATGCTGGTCCCCAAGCCTGGAAACAGAGACCAGAGACTGTGCCACGTGCACCTGGACTCCCCAGGCCAGCCCTGCCAGCCCTGGGTTTTAATATCACGCTCGTCTTACAGACAGCCAACGGGGCTGGGAGCCGAGAGATGACTTGCTCAGGGTGACAGAGCCCAGCACAGAGCCCAGTTTCAAATCTGTCATTTCGTTCTTCTCCACCAGCAGAGGAAGCCCGGTGACCTGGCTCTCCGCAGCCTCCTCCGCAGGAGCAGAGGGTCTCCAGGGACAAGTCCTTCCCCCAGGGCAGGTCTCCAGTCTAGTGTCTCCAGCCTAGAGCTGCCAAGGTTCCCCTGGAGAGGTCTCCGGGGTGATGAGGCTGAGATGGCTTCAGCTCCTGCCAGGCCTCCCCAGAGGAGGCCCAGCCTGGAAGTGGCACTCCCAGCTCCGGTGGGTTGAGGGCAGGCACCAGGCACCGGCGCTTCCTCCACACGGAGGGCGGGAGGGGGCGCCCAGAGCCAGTGCCGCTCAGCCCTGCAGGGGAGCGCGGTTTGCAGGCTGAGCTGGCAGAAGGACACTCCCGGGGTGGAGGGCGTTTGTGGGGCACCCTCCCATCGAACTTTCTGAGAAGGCCCCCGCCCTTCTCGGTCTCCCTCTGAGGCTGGGGGCGGTTTGGCAACGCCAGCGCTAGGCTAGGTAGGCCCGCCGCCTACTTCCTCTTTGCCCAGCTCGCTGCAGGGTGGCCGGCCCTGGGCCCTCAGCCCCAGCAGGGCCTGGTCTCCCCGGCCGGACTTCCTCCAGCTCCCCACCCGCACCTGCCGCCACCGCTTTGAAAGGTTTATCTGCCAGAGGGGCTTTGAGGGTGGGGAACTTGACCCTTATCTCCCGCCTGGGACCTGCCCTACAGTTGGGGCTTTATAATCTGACATTGTGATTTTTCACCCCTGTTTTTCCTCTGAGGAGGGGAGATTTGCTGAATCATTGAGGGGAGGTGGTTGGAGAGGGCTGGGGGCAGACAGCTGGAGGGCCCGGATAAGTCTCAGGCCAGGAGGAAACCCTGAATTTGACGGTTTCCAGCTAAGACTGGAGGCTTCTGGACAGCTGCCCTGGGAAGGCTGAGCCCAGGGATCCTGAACCTTCCTTCCAGAAGAGTCCAGAGGAGGGCCGGGCGGGTGTGGGCATGTTCCATGGGCATCCTAGGAGCCGGCAGGGGCGTGACAGTAGCCAGGGTGGATGCGGCTGGCCACTGAGCCCCCACAGGACTGTGCCCAGGACCCCTTTGGGTCACTCTTGTTTCACACACTGGCCTCCTGAGGCCCTGCGAGGGGCACTGGCTGGCCCCCAGCCCCTCAGCTGGTCAGAGGCCTCATGTCTCCTCTGGGGTTTGCACCTGCTGTGTCCTTAGCTTGGGGCACTAGCTCCACTTTGGACAGATCAAATTCTCTGTGTCTTGCGGATGCCTCCTCCTTCCAGGAGGACCTCCCTGATGCCCAGGGCAGGGTTTGGTGACCCTCTCAGACTCCCAGAGCCCCCTGGGCATCTCATCTCCTGGGTCCTGCCCCACCAGCACCCAGCCCCGAGTAGACGCCCAGCAAATCCCTGCTGAGCAGAGTCTTGGGGTTCTCTTTCCAGACTCTGAGAAGCGTTGTCTTCTATTGGCACTAAAAGTTTGGGGTTTGCAAGGTGGGAGGAAATCTCCGGAAGAGGTGGGCTGGCCCCAGGGATGCCCTCTCTGCTGCAGAGTGGACCCAGTGGCTGGAGAGGTGAGCCCCAGCCCCACTCCTTTCCCCAGCCTCGACCTGCATGCCCTGCACTCGCAGTGGCCTGACCTCCAGGTGCCTGGTCCCCCGTCCCTGCAGGGGCTGGCAACAGAATGGAGACAAATGTCCACCAGCGACTGCAGGGCAGTGTGCAGAGGTGGGGGTTGTGCTGGGCACGGGGGATGGGAGGGCCCAGAGCAGAAAGGCTGGGCTGGACGGTGCCTGAGGCTACCCCAGGACGTCCTACCTGACTGGTTTCTGATTCCCCAGGAGTCTGGTGGGCAACCACAGTCCCGGGGAAGAGGGGTGATTGGCGCCCCGGAGTCAGTGGCCACATCCCCTGCTGCTCCCAAAAGGGGCTTCTGGGGCAGGAAGAGCTGCCCACGGTGGTCGCTTCACTCCCTTCCTGCGGCCCAGCTGAGCTCAGAGATAAGTCTTCGCTGGGCTGACAGAGGCCTGGGGGCTCAGGCCTTCCCCAGAAATCATGTCAGAGTTCCACACGTGGAGGAAGGGGCCTGGTGGCCAAGATAACCCCTCTATTTTTAAGAGATCCGGGAGGAAGTTCCAAGTCACCCTTGGCAGAAATAGCTTCGAGCTTCAGCCTGGCGTCTGTGGCTCCAGCTGTCAGCAGGGACAGCCAACAAGTGCGGCACGAGTCAGTTCTTCACACAGTGGTGGGGCCCCTGCTCGCCGCTTGCTCCCCAGCCCCAGACTGGGGTGCCTGGGGCCCTGAGGGTCCAGCCTGACGTATGTACGTCGCATGTACCTCCTGTGCACCCTGGGCCACTCACAGCCTTGCTTCATGGGAAGTGCCGTAACACGCCACAAGCACAGGCGGGGAGCAGAAAGCCTCCTGGGAATGCATCTGGGGGAAGTGAGGTTTGCACCAGGCCCAGGACAGCCATGAGAGGACTGGGCAGTGGGGTGGGAGGAGAGCCCCCCAGGCAGAGGGAACCACACAGCAGAGGCTTGGGGTCAGTGTTGACAGGTGCATGCGACAGCTGTCCGTGGACCTACCAAGTTATTTAACCACTCTGACCTCAGTTTCCTCATCAGGACAATGGGGATGAGAGTAGCGCCTTTCTCAGAGTGAACTTACATAAAGTGCTTGCGACATCATCTGGCACTTCGTGAGCTCTCAACAAACATTAGAAATAGGCCCTATCATTGGCAATGCCAGGCAGAGGTCTAAGTGGCACGAATGTGTTACACGACATGTTGCTACCTTCCCAGTTTTCCCAAACTGTGTTCCCGTGGCGTGGACACTTGTCTGCACAGTGCGCCGGCAGGGCACACATCGCAGCTCCATTTTCTCCCCCACAATCACCCTCCACCCTCCGTTTCCTTGTTCAAGAACCGACAAAAGGACATCTTGGGGCCCTGGAGCTCACAGGCTGAATCCAGAGATTTCTAAAGACCGCAAGTGTCATCTTACAGATGAGGGAAACTGAGACCCAGAGGGCAGTGTCTGATCAAAGTCTCACGGCCAAGCTGGGCCCCGAACCCCCTGGCTCTCCTTCCACACCGCTGTCTGGGGAGGGCCTCCCTGGCCTCATCCAACCTGCGATCGCCACGCCATTGACGCCCCAACCGCCCCGCATTCTGTGTCTCCCGGCTTGGCTTATCCTTGGCTAACCTCGAGCCCCAAGACGACGGGGCTTTGTCTGTTCCCCACCCTCAGCACCTAGAGTGCTGCCTGGCTTGTGGCAGGCCCTCGGTAACTATGAGCTGATGAATGAATGATTTCCAACCCGTTAGGGTGGCCTTTGTGCCTCTGTGAGGGGCCCGGGCCCAGGCCCCATATGTGACTCCAGGGGACACCGGCTGGCTCTGGAGGTGCAGGCAGGCTCAGCCCCCAGGCTGGGCAGAGCTGGGTGCCTGCAGACTAAGGCTGCACTGGAGGCCAGGCCAGGGAGCCTCGGGGCGGGGGGAGGACCCTCTCTCCTCTCCCTCTTGAAACAGATGAACAAATCACCTTTCTTTTTCCCCCCACAACCTGCCAAAAAAGCAGTGTTTTTTTTCTTTTTTTTGAGACAGAGTCTCACCCTGTCTAGGGCCTGGGCTAGAGTGCCGTGGTGTCAGCCTAGCTCACAGCAACCTCAAACTCCTGGACTCAAGCGATCCTCCTGCCTCAGCCTCCCGAGTAGCTGGGACAGGCATGCGCCACCGTGCCCGGCTAATTTTTTATATATATATTTTTAGATGTCCAGCTAATTTCTTTCTATTTTTTTAGTAGAGACGAGGTCTTGCTCTTGCTCAGGCTGGTCTCGAACTCCTGAGCTCAAACGATCCCCGACCCTCGGCCTCCCAGAGTACTAGGATTGCAGGCGTGAGCCACCGCGCCCCGCCCAAAAAGCATGGTTATTGTGGAAACCAAAAAAGTATAGAAGGGAATAAAAAATCCAGTCCCCAAAGATAACCCTGTGGACACTGGTGTCTGCCCCGCTCTGAATCTGGCT
This sequence comes from Propithecus coquereli, assembly GCF_000956105.1. NCBI lineage: Eukaryota > Metazoa > Chordata > Mammalia > Primates > Indriidae > Propithecus > Propithecus coquereli. Next base: position 913,311 of record NW_012138525.1, read on the forward strand.
TCGAGCACAGCCCGGCCTCATGTGTGACTTTGCTGCGCAGATCGGGAAGCTGCCAGGCCTCCAGGCCTCGGTGTCCCCCGCACCCTGCTCATCCCTGCCTGCCTCCCGCGCCCTCGCCCTCCTTCCTGCTCTGCGGCGCCCTGGGACTGTGTCCGCGCTCGTGAGCAGGGATGATAATGTTGGAAGGTTGCGCCGCCCGCCCCGCCCCGGTGGAGGCCCTCACAGTGGGTAAAGCGAGTCTGACCCTCAGCCCGAGACCTAGGGGCGGGAGAGGAAGGGCTGCAGCGGGAAAGCTGGCGGAGAAGGGGTGAGTGAGAGGAGCGCCCGGGTGCCCTGCCCTCCTGCTCCCACATGCTCCTCCTCGCGCGTTCTGGGGCGCCGGCCCCTTCCAGAAAATGGGACTTTTTCTTCAGGTCTTGCAGAAGAGCTGTGGCGCATCAGCGCCGTTCGGTGGCCCGGAAGACTGCGACGGGGTTAATTCCGGTGGCGTTTGCCGGAGGCTGTGCTATCACGGCCCCTGCGGAACCTGGGAGGCCTCTTCCTCCCTGGCGCTTGTCCTCTGAGTGAAGTAGGTGGAAGTCTCTCTCTTTCTCTCTCTCCTCCGTTCCCCTTCTCCCGCTCTCTGGGCCACCAGGTCCCTGATAACGCTTGGAAGGCGCTATCGGCTCGGGCGCACCCTCCTGCCCAGCCCGCGGGCCTGCTCCAGGCTAACGGTTGGCAGCCGGCTCCGGGTGATAAACTTATCAGGCCGAACCTGAGCACGGCCGGGTTGGAGCATGCTCTGCCCCAGATTTCCCCGCTGCTGCTGCCTTCCTGCGGTTCCCCAGCCCCGGGGACCCCATGGAGGCCGTGCGGGGCAGCCCCCGCCCCAGGCCGGGAGGAAGAGCCGAGCGTCCACGCCGCGCTTCCCGAGCCAGACTCTTGCTCTGCCCCAGCTGCCAAGAAGGAGCAGAGGGGGTTGCACGTCCATCCTAAACCTGGTGGAGACCCACTAGGTGCCGGCCCCAAAGGGTGGGACGCAGCATCTGCGGAGGGTGGCTCCCGGGATGGGGGCAGGGTAGAGCCAGCCAGCACTTGCGAAGCAGAAAGGCACCTGCGCCTGGAGCTGCGCACCTGCCCGGGGCCTGGGGGCCAGCAGCTTGGAGGGAGGGGGCAGAAAGGCAAACCTCCAGGCCAGGAAATTATATTTGAGCTGAGAGAGTCTTTTTTTCTAGTGCCAGTGATAATGTTATCATCCATGCCCATTACAGAAAAATAAAATACACACTCTGAAAAATAGGAAGAAAAAATACGCACAATCCCCGTGACTCGCAGCAGCCGCTGTTGATACTCTGAGCTTTATCCTTGCACCCTTCCTTCCGTGCGTGCGCGTAGAATCAACAACACGGAATCGCAGGCTAAACACTGATTTTTTTTTTGAGACAGAGTCTCACTGTGTTGCCCGGGCTAGAGTGCCGTGGTGTCAGCCTAGCTCACAGCAACCTCAAACCCCTGGGCTCAAGCGATCCTCCTGCCTCAGCCTCCCAAGTAGCTGGGACCACAGGCATGCGCCACCATGCCCGGCTAATTTTTTCTATTTTTAGTAGAGATGGGGGTCTCACTGTTGCTCAGGCTGGTCTCGAACTCCTGAGCTCAAGTGATCCTCCCACCTCGGCCTCCCAGAGTGCCAAGATTATAGGCATAAGCCACCATACCCGGCTGGTATACTGATTTTTAAACAATTTTTTCATTGAAGATATGAATAGCTTTCTCCATCAATACATTTATTCTGCATTAACTATTTTCTCTTGTATTTTTTTTTAGTTAGAAATACACACAACCAATGCAGGACGCTTTTATAGGCAGCACTGAGGGTGAAATCCGGCCCTCTTTTTCAGCCCCAGAAACAATTGCTGTCAGTGGTGTCCTGGGCTTTCTTCAGGTCCGTTTGTCTAAGCGTGCACAGACGCGGCTGTGTGTTGTCGCAGAACCAGTGCGCTAGCACGCCGCGAGCTTTCGTCCTTCGCATCAGCCTCAGAACCCCTTTCTGGGTCGGTCCCTGTAAAGCGCGTCGGCTCCTCAGCTGCCCGCCCCCCGCCCATGCCGTGCTCTGCCTGCTGCCCACTGGGGTGGCCTTCACCACACCACACGGAGCGGGAGCCTCGCAGTCAAGTTCTGGGGTCACCCGTGAAAGCCAGGTCATGGCGAGCAGCTGAGCCTCGGTCCTCTAGGTCGGGGGGATCTGGCCTCCGGGGAACTTTCGGATCATACAGAACCCCGCCCCCTTCCACTGCGAGACTGCCCCAGTGGCCGGTCCCTACCTTGGTCTGTCCACCCTTCAACCAGGCCAGCACACTCCAGCCAGGGGCAGATGGGGACGGCCAACTTAGCCACACACACACCTCTGGGCTGACCCTGGGAGACACCTTTCCATCCTTCTCGGTGATTTCCATGGAGCCCTGCAGCACCGCTGGGGGCAGGGGGCGGGACGGGCGGGTGCGGGGGGTCTCCCCCACATTCCCTGCACAGGGAATGCAAAGCACAGGGACTGTGAATGCAGCCTGAAGCTGTCACCACTAACAGGACATTTTATCTGAAAATTAATTCACATGTTGCATTTCGCTCCCTAACGTGGCTGCTTTGTTTTAATATTGAAATATTGGTTTTGTTATTTACCATTCAGTAAACTGATATTCCAAGTTGAGTCACCAGTGCCAACCTCACGTGCCCCACCCACACCCACTGGCGTCAGTGCCACAGTCTAAGGAGCCCGGTGGTGCCCACGTGCGCCACATTCCTTGGAAATGTGGTCCCCAGTGGCCCTGGTGGAAAGGCCACAGACTAGATTCTGTCTGACACTGCCACCAACTGCCAATGTGGCCTGGGGCTAGCACCTCCCCTCCCTGGGCCTCTGCTTCCCTGCGTCGCACACGGAAGCCACGGCCAGTCCTCACAGGGCTGGGCAGTGCCTTCCAGGTCACATGTGACTCAGGTGGCAGAAATTTCAGGCCAAGTGGGAAGCTCGGGGGAGCCCATGGGAAGTGGAGAATGGGGGGCTTGAAGTCCCCTCAAGTCACAGACAACAGGTGGGTGGTGCCCCACTGCACCTACGGAGTCACCTCCCATGTGATGAGTGCGGCCCCTGCGTCCAGAAGGAGACAGAACATCATGGAGAACTCGGCTCCCGGCTGGCGGGCCCCACTCTGCGGCCGTCTCCAGGGGCTGCCTTCTCCGGGCCCCGCCAGTTCTGCCTATGAGGCCCATCCTGCGCAGCCCTGGGGGGAACGAGGAGGGAGCGGTGACCCCCACACCCCACCACTGCCTCCGTAGGGCCACAGTGCCCAGCCAGGGCTGAATCCTCTGACAGGCAGGTTCTGGGGGCTTCCCCGCGAGCTGCCCCCTTTCGCTGCAATGTGCAAATGGGGTCCCAGCCCCCACTGCTTTGAGGCTGCTGTGGCCCCCTCCTCGCCTCGCACACCACACACACCACACACCACGCACACTGTGGTGGCCACTCAGTGGAGGAGCCAGACGAGCTCACCCTGATCCCTTAGACCTCAGCCGGTGAGGAGGAAGTGTTGCCTGGCTGCCCCTCGCAGCTCAGCGTCTGCTCCGTGCCCCGCCCTGCTGCACAAGTAGCCAAAATCCTGATGTTGGTTTGGCTTTGTTTAGCAAACAAGGAGCATGCAAAGCAGCTCCCACCCCTATATGTGTGTGTGTGTGTGAGTGACGCTGAGCACCCCCAGCCCCCACCTTTGCACTTTGCCTGCCCTGGGTGGTGCAAGGCAAGGTCCTCACCAGAGAGCTGGGAGCCCTTTCCAGGCCTAGCCCCAGCAGTGTGGCCCTGGGCAAGTCCCTTCCTCTCCCTGGGCTTCACTGTCGCCGAGGACAGGAGGAGGGGTGGGAACAGGAGGTCCCCAAGGGTCTGCTGGCTCTGAGGTTCTGGCCACTGTGTCCTTCCACGAGTGTTCGGGACAGCAGCAGGGAGCCTGCGGAGGCGGCCAGACCGCCCTGCTGTGCAATCACCACCGCCCCAGCGCCTGGCAGCCTGGGTAGCGGCAGCAGGAAGGGCCTCTGCACGGAAGTGTGTGGCAGGGTCCTACCAGCCGAACGCAGAGCCTGGGTGTCGCTAGGACTTGCGGTTCTTCGTTCTCCGTGGGGATGTAGACAGACGCCTCGGCCTCAAAGCCCCACCCAGAGGAGAGAACTCGAGGAGCTGCCTTCGTGCCTCAGTGGGAGGGAGGCTCCAAGAAGACAGCTGAGGCTTGGAATGGGTTCTTGACCCTGGTTCTGCCCTTGCCTGCTGCGTGACCTTGGGCAAGGAAGCCAGTCTCTCTCTCCCCCCGCCCCACCGTCTCTGTTCCCAAATTAAATCTTAGAAAAACACTGAATACCCAGATCCTCCCCTTGGAGATGGACAGGTGTGTATTATACATGATTGGCTCTAAAAAGCAGTTCAGTAAAGGATATCGCTTAACTTTAACCCAGAATTCCCCAAAGTCATTTGACAAATGCAATCCTTACTCTGTAAACCAAGTGAACCTTTGCAGGCCTGTGGGGCACACTTGGGACACCAGGCTGGTCTGGGGCACGTCCGGCCAGCTTGGTCCTCTCTGCAACTGTGAGCATGAGTCCGGGGACGTGTCCTTCACTCCCCTGTGGCAGGAAGGACCAGATGGTCCACGTGAACGGCTTCTAGCTGGATCCGTGTCTGAGCTGTGCACCGCTGGCGGGGACTGGGCCCTTGCCGGGGCATGTCACCATGCACCGTTTCCTGACTGGTTGAGCCTCACGAGTTGACCAACACACCTTAATCAAGTTGGCTCAGAAACCCAAGGCTAAATCACATTATAAAGAGGAACCACCTGACAACAATAGCATTTCTTTGAAAACATCCTCTTTTCTCTGGGAAAGGGTAAGCCCTGCTGTCCGTATTCTTTCATGGCTGACCTCTCTGAGCCTCAGTTGCCTCATCTGTAAAATGGGATGGCACCTCCCTCATGGAGGTTTATGTGGGTGAGAGACAGTGGGGAACCCTCGGCCGCTTGGCACCTGTGAATGATTCATTCAGAAGTGTCCGTGGCGCCAGGGGCTGGCACCCAGGGGGATACCTTCTACCAAGGGGCAAGTTACCCACAGACCACTGCGGCTCCAATCCCACGGCTCCCAGGCTGTGAGCAGGAGCCCAGGTTGCTCGGTGTCAGAAGACAGAGAACTCTGGCTGCACGACCAAGGGAGACGCCGCGGAGGAGACGTGAGTGGGCCTCGCATGGCGGGCAGGGCTGGGAAGGGGACGTGCAGGACTTGGCCCCACCTCCCACGTGCTGGGCCCTGACGCTGCTCCACACAAAGGTCTCAGCGAGTCCGTAGCCGGGGACTGCTGGGTTCACCATTCCACAGAGGAGGAAGCTGAGCCCCAGAGAGTGTCAGGGCCTCACCTGAAGCCACACAGCTAGTAAGGTAGCAGCTGTGACGTCCATTTTGCCATACAAGGTAACACAGGTCCCCGTACCGGGGTGCAGACATCATCTTTGGGGCCGTCATTCAGCCCACCGTGGTGACTACGTTCAGGGCCTCGAGACGGGACGATTCTCCCGGATTATCCGGGAGCACCTGGTGCAATCGCAGGGGCCTCATGAGAGGGAGACAAGAAGGTCAAAGGTAGAAGAAGGAGATGGGACAACAGAAGCACAGGTCGGAGCGGAGTGCCTTGAAGACTGAGGGGGACCCCGAGCCGGGGGTGGCAGGCGGCGTCTAGAAGCTGAAAAGGACAAGGAAACGGGCTCTGCCCTGCAGCCTCCGGGAGGAGCGCAGCCCTGCCAACGCCTTGACTTTGGCCCTAAGACCCATTTGGGGTTCCGGCCTCCAGAATTGTAAGAGAACACCTCTGTGTTGTTTTAAGCCACTAAGTGTGTGGTCATTTGTTACCGCGGCAACAGGAAACTGACACGGCCCCCGCTGCTCCAACCTTGTAACTTGGGGTGTCTGACGCCTCTGTGGCAGCACTCATCAGTGGCCTGGACGTGGTGGCCGTGTGGGTCTCCCAACGCGCCTTGGCCCTCCCACAGCCTTCTCTGCTATTTGAGGCTCCCCGGGTCCCCACCCCAAAGCCTCGGGCAGTATCTTGGACCTGGTCGGCACTTAGTGACGCTGCTCACGTGCAAACAAATCTGTCTTTATTTTCAGTTACAGCAATGGAGAGGAACAGGCTTTGACATCAGTAACTGCTGGTTTCCGCAGACCCGAGACCTGATGGCAGCACTGGAGTCCCTGTGGCTGGCTGAGTGCTGGGCAGAGGTGGGGGCAGCCGACACAGCTGGCCGCAGCGGAGGGACGCCACCCCTCCTGCTGGGCAGGAGGCAGCTCTGACTGTCCGTCACCCGGAAAGAGGCCCAGGAAAATCCAAGGTGACCAGATCCCAGCCCAGGGGGCAACAGACACGGGAGGATGTGTCCGTGGGGCCCAGCTCTGGTCTATTCATGGCATCCCCGTCTGCCTGGGGGTACTCCCGCTTTCCGTGCTCGGCTAGAAGAAAGCACCTGAACACACCTGTAGGCAAATTCAGCTTAGAAGACCCAGCCCAGCTCCTGCACTTTGCGGCAGGAGAAATGTTGAGCCAGAGAGGGAACGTGACTTGCCGAAAGTCACACAGCAATTTCACGAGTCTCAACATAAGCTTAAAGATTCCTTTCCGGTGCCGTCTCCAGGAGACTGGCGATCTGGGTGCCTGAGTCCGGACTCCGGGTGACAGGACCGCAGGGCAGGCTGGCCAGGTGCCAGGAGCTGGCACAGCCTCACTTGAGATTGTGCTGGCTCTCACGGTGACGCCGCAGGTCCACCTTGCGCTGGAAGCCCTTGGTGCACAGCTCACAGCTGAAGGGCTTGAAGCCCGTGTGCTTGCGGCTGTGCGTGATGAGGTTGGAGCTCTGGCTGAAGGCCTTCCCGCACACCTGGCACTTGTGTGGCTTCTCGCCTGTGGGGGTGGGGGCGGGGCAGCACAGCAAGGGCGGGGTCAGGGCATCCTCGCCAGCCCGCTGCCCCTGCCCTGCCGGAATTCGATCTGTAGAACATCACCCTCTGCCAGTGGTGGCTTCCACTTTGTAACTAGACCCCACCCCGAGCTCAAGCGCCAGCCTCTGACACGGCTCTCAGTGACAGTGAGGGAGACCGAGGCGGTCTCCAGCCCCCGCCCCTGGCTCTGCCTGGGCCCTGGGCGGGTCAGGCCCGGGGACGCAGGCGGGCGGCTGGCTCACCGGTGTGGATGTAGGTGTGCTTCTTCATGTCCGACTTCTGGTGGAAGCGCTTGCCGCAGAACTGGCAGGGGTAGGGCCGCGTGTCCGAGTGGATGAGCAGGTGGGTGCTGAGCGTGGACGAGCGCTTGAAGGCCTTGCCGCACATGCGGCACTGGAAGCTGCGCTCCTGCCGGAGGAAACGAGGCCCTGGGGGGTCAGGTGCCGGCGGGGCCTCACGGCCCGGGAGTGCCAGGCTGGGCGCAGGACTGGACCCGGCCGGGATCCCCTGAGGAACAGGACACTCTGTTGGGATGGCCTCAAGGACGGGGACCTCCGCCCAATTCCTGCCTCTCAGATGGGACTTGGAGCCTAACTGGCCTCCTGTGCAATTTTTCCTTGCGACTTTCACACTTATCCTACTCGAGATAAGCCTCAGTATGTGTTTGTTGAGTGGCTGATGGACCAACTAACCTGAGAGTTTTTTCAGGGTTCATGGTTCATGACCATTCACCCAGAGCCAGTTCCTCAAGGCGGGGGATGCTTGTGGGCTGCACGGAGGCTTAGTTAAGAGTCTCAGCTGCTGAAGCCCAATTCTGGCTTCTGCCTCTCAGTAGCCACATGCTCTTAGACAAGTCATTTGACCTCCCTGAGACTCAGTTTCCTCATCCGTACACTGGGACAGCAATAGCGATGACCTCAAAGTGCTGCTGGAGGCCTGCAGGTGGACACCTGCGCCAGCGCCGGCACGTGGCGGCGCCCTCCAGCCCCAGCCCTCATGAGCATTCCCCACCTGGCCCACCCGGTGCTGGTGACCCATGTCAGTTTCAGATGCTCTCCCTGGAAGGGATACATACTAAAGAGGGGGTCCCTGCCTTAGGTGGGGCTAAGGAGGATGACATGAATATTTAAACCTAACTCCAAGATTCTAAGAACCAAGGGCTTCACAGCTGAAGGCACCTGTCCGGGCCACCCAGGGGGCAGGATCGTTCCTGACCATCCCAGACATATCGCTGCCCCCGAAATCCCGCCAGGGCAAGAGCCTCTTCCAATTGTACGTGAAGCCAACTCGGTCTATCAGAGACCCAAGTGTGTTAAGGGCAGGTGTTGGAGACCCAGACTTAGAGAGGCAGGTAGCAGGGACCCCCTCATCCATGTCACCCTCAGGGGCAGGGGGAGAGACCCGCCGCAGCCCCCAGGCTCCCTGAGGGAAGCACAGAGCGGGAGGGGGCTGGGGTTCTGTGCCTGGCCAGCTGCCCACCTGGGAGTGGACGTGCGTGTGCTGCTCCAGGCTCACGGCGTGGCCGAAGGTTTTGCCGCAGATGTCACAGGCAAAGGGCCGGGTCCCGCTGTGGGAGCGGCGTACGTGCACTTCGAGCCCATGAGGGGTGGAGAACACCTGGGGGCAGGGACAGAGTATAAGGCCACTGGACGCTGCAGGGAGGGAGGCAGGCCTGGGCGCCACGGCCCGCTCCGTGCCCAGCTCCCGCCAAGGATGAGCACACAAGGGAAGAGGCACTGGACCGCTGGTTCTGCTGCTCATTTGCTATGTGTCCTGGGGAGGTCATTCACCCTTTCTGTGGCTCAGTTTCCTGTCTCTATGGTGGGAGCTGAGAGAGGGGATCTGGGAGGCCCCTCCTTGCCCATCTAGAGGCTGAATAGCCTAATGGTTAAAGGCTGGGCATTGGCGAGAGTCAGGTTTGAATGCTGGTTCTGATATTTACTTGCTGTGTGATCTTGAGAAAGTGACTTAACCTTTCTGAATCTTAGCCCTTCATCTGCCTCCCTTTGACTCATGCATGTCAAATACTCAGCACAGGGTCGGGCTAATGAGGAGGAACATTCTGAATCCTTGATCCCACCAGGGTCCCAAGATTCATAGCACAGGGAACACCCAGCCGGGAGCCTCCGTAGCCACCTGTGTGCTGGAGAGGGGTGCAAAACAGGGCACACGCCCCTCGTCCCCCAGCTGCTCACCTTGTTGCACTTGACGCAGTGGTACGCCTCCATGCCCGGGGAGTAGCGGAGGGTAAAGTCCAGGGGGGGCTCGGCGCTGGGCACCAGGGGGCTGCCGTACAGGCTGACGGAGCGCTCCAGGAAGGCTGACTGCATGGTGGAGGGGGCCTGCCGGTAGCTGTGGCCGTAGGACGAGGCCAGGGTATCCCAGGAGATGCTGGGCTTGTAGAACGGGGGTGAGTCAGAGAGTGGAGAGTCCCCGTCCTGGGGTCGGGACATCACAGTGGGGACCTCTGTGGAGACAGGGACACATGCCTGGTGACTCATTTAAAAATAGGGCACCCACTCCCCATCATCCTCCACCACCCACCACCACCTTGGTGACCGCATGCTGCGGGTTTCGGTGCGTAGCCCCAGATGTTTATTGTGGGGGTGTCTTCAGGTTTCCAGCCCAGAAACACATCCACCCTCACCCCCGAGTGCCCACCTCACCCGCCACATGGGCCTGCCCAGCTGCGTCCTCTGACCTCCCCCCTCCACAGACGCCCCGCTCCAGGAATCAGCTCCCGGTCGGGGAGGCCCAACCTGGGAGAGCCCGGGTTGCATCCAGGTGACTTTGTAACTTCCTGACTCCGCAGCCCCAAGGGGCCCTGCTGCAGGAGTCCATTCATCCTCCCCGCCCCCGCACTTGCTGGGAGTGGCTGGGGGTCCCAGGCCGGTACCTGGTGCTGAGGCCGTCCTGGCCAAGCTCTGGTCCTGCTCCAGCGCCGGCTCCTGTTTGAGGTTGGGCCAGTCCAGGCACTGGCTTGGGAACAGGGTGCCAAGGACGGGGCCGCTGCCCAGGACCTGGTCCCGGGCCTCTGCGGGGAGACAAGACCAGCAGAGTCACAAGCTGCAGCTTCTGGGGAGCGCCAAGGGGGCAGGAGCCCTCCCTAGGTGGAGGAGGAGGACCCAGGGAGAGACCCCCTTGCCGCTGCTCCGGCTGCGCACGCTCGGGGGCTCTGCCCAGGGTGGGGCGGGGGAGAGGGAGGCCAGGAGGGGACCCTGAGAGCTCTTGGACCGGTCTGGGTGCTTCCGAGCACCCCAACCCCAGCCCTAGACCGGACCTCCAGCCAGGCCCCGCATGCCGGTAACAGCACTCGCTCCAATCTAGCCTCTCACCACCCTCAGGGATCCGGAGACACGAGTGCATCATTCGTTCACGCGTTCATTCAGCCAGCACTGACTGAGCCCTGCTTCCAGTCCTGGGAGAGGAGGCTCCCTTGGGGGAGATGCTGCCGCCTCCCCACCGCGCCGGGCAGAGAGCCCCCGGCAGCAGTAGGGCCCAGCCTGGGCTCCGACTCACCGGGCGGGAGGGCAGGAGGCCAGAGCGGGCCATCCTCCCGCACGCGTGGCTGGTGGTAGGTGTGGGCCTTCTTGCTCTTCACCAGGAAGGAGCGCGGCATGGTCAGCGTGCACCCCACACCTGCGAGGGGAAAGAGGGGGACACTTAGGAGGGCAAGAGAACCACACTCCTCCGTATTTGAGAGCCTCGCCGTGAGGTCAAACACCAGCCGCACTGGGTTGGACGGTGTCCCCCGCCCAAGCTTCACGGAACCGGGAACCTGCGAGCGTGACCGTAGTGGCGGAAACAGTCTTTTTGCAGATGTAATCAAGTTAAGGTGAAGTCATGCTGCGTTAGAGTGGGCCCCAAATCCAATGTGACTCGTGTCCTTATAAAAGGAAGGAAACCTGGACACAGAGACCCAGACACACGCAGAAGGGCGCCCTGTGACCAGAGGCAGGGAGACTGGAGGGTCGCTTCTCTAAGCCCAGGAACGCCCGTGCTCGCTGGCGGAGGCGTGGAACAGACGCTGCCTTGGAGCTGCAGAAGGCGCCGACACCTCGATTTTGGACTCCAGACCCCAGAACCACAAGAGAATATATTTCTGTCGTGTCTAAGCCACCCCGCCTGTGGTACTTTGTTATGGCAGCTACAGATCCTAACCTGCTCACTGCTACCTCACTGGAAAGCTGATACGCTCACCCTCCAGACAACCACAGGGCCACCCGCTCCCACTGGCATGGCCTGAGGTGCACTGGAGCAGAGAGGGTAGGGCAGGGACAGGGGTCCCCACATGTGGCACACTGTGGACCCCACTTGTAGAAAAGCTGCATTTGAGCCCCAGTGGAATCACCTTCAGGGGCCACAGAAAGAGGCGGTCAGTGCTTAGGTTTTATAATCCGCGGCTCATGAGTTACAATCTCAGCTCGCTTGCTGTGCAGTCTGGGGCAGATACTTAACCTCTCTGGGCCTATTTCATCTTCTGTAAGGTGGGATGTCCAGGACTGCAGTGCTGACGAGAGCATCATATGTGCTCAGTGCCTATCACGGGGGCCTGGCAGAGAGGCAGCAGCAGGCGGGGGCACCTCCATTGAAAATCCATGTTGTCCAGCAAGCTGGGAGCAGCTGCAGCCAGAGTAGAACTGCATCTCGTCCCCAGCCCCAGCCTAGCGTCTGGTCCCCAGAAGGAGGGGCCCAAGGCCCGAGAGGACCCCCCTACTCCACTGCACCTGGAGGCCGGAGGTTTTGTGGACAGAGAAAGAGGCAAATGTGTGCCAACTCCAGGAGCCGAGCAGTAGGCAGCCCAGCCCAGCATGTCACTGAGCCTGCTGGTCAGAGGGAAGAATTTGAGGACCACATTGGTCAAGGAACCTGCCCATGGCCCTAGGTCAGGGTTGGGGAGTGGCAGAGCCAGGCCATCTGACTACCGCGGGACTCCTGGCTTCCCCTGCAACCCTGTGGGGTAGAGAGCTTCTCCTGGCCCCAGAATGGTTTGTGTCCTTGCACCCAGTCTGTGATGCTCTCCCAAGGGTTCCAGGGGACAGAGAGCCTCTGCCTATGGTCCTCTATCCTTCTACCCGCTGTTTTGTGTCCAGGCAGAAGCTCAGAAGAAATATTCAGCCAAGGCCAGGCCCATTCCTGAGGCCTCAGAGGAGTCCCAGCCCCACTCACCCTGCAGAGGCGATAGGGCTAAGAGAAGGCGGGAAAGGGATCACAGCTCCTCCGAACAACAGCGAGCGGTGATAAGGCCCTGGCCAGGAGCAGGCTGGGAGGTAGGAGATTAGAAAAGGCAGCTTGGAGCTCTGCCTTCGGGGCAAGGGCCTGGGACTCACCCCTTCCCCAAGGGGCTGACCCAGCCCAGACAGAAGAGGGACCACAACAGGGCCCAGTGCTGCCTACCCCCTGGCCCAGAGCCCCATGGGGGGACATCCGGAGTTTGGGCTGTGGGGGCTCCGCCCAGGGGACAAGCCCAGGCCCGGCCGCTGCTTGCTGTGCATGGGAATCATAACCCAACCTCGTGGGGTGGCTGGGAGCAATAAGGACCCTTATTTCTCGTCAGCATGTGTGTCAGGCGCTCAGCACGGTGCCTGGGCCCACCAGGGGCGGCGGTATCTCTGCCCACTGGAGGAGCAGCTTCAGGAGGGCAGTGCTGCTGGCCCCAGCACGCGACCCACAGGCACAAGCCCTGGACCTGGCGCCCCAGCAGTCCCCAGGGAGCCAGGAACACGCCCCAGACCCGAAGCTCTCTCAGCTCTAAAATAAGGAGGTGGGGGAGGTTGAAGGCCTCTGAAGTCCCTTCCTGCTGTCAGAGTCTCGGCTCTCTGAACAAAGGCTCGGGCTGGGGGCTGCTGGTCTCCCCACGTGCCGGGCAGCCACGGCCTTATCTCCCAGGGACACGTCTTCCTCCTCCTGTCCCCCCCAGGGCTCCCCACACCCCCTTCCTTCCCCCTTCTAACTCTTCTTCACCTCAGGAAACCCCTTGGGGAGGCCAGACCCTGGGTGGAGGAGAGTGGACCCCCCATGAGCGAGGGGAGGGCTGAGAGCACTGGCTTCCCCTTGCACTTTGTTTTTGGGGGGTCTCTGAGGGCAGGGCCATGGTCTGCCTATCAAAAGGTGATCCACTTTTGCACACACATTGCATGAGGAAATCAGCTAGAACCAAAGGTTTGCGCTAAAGCCTCTGCTGGGACGGCAGGAAGTCCGCCTACGACGAGTCTGTGCGGCTTGTTTCTCCCCCTTTTGTCCTGCGTGGCCCCGAGCTGAGCCTCACTCGCTCTCCCGTCTCGCAGGGGAGGAGCGGGGCTTCAGAGCTGGCTCAGGCCGCCAGGTGGGTGTTTATTATTCAGTGCCGACTGGGCCAGCGCTGGGCAGAGGCCGTCATTTCTCAGCCGGGCTACTGAGCTGATGTGCAAAGGAGGACGAAGGAGCGGTGGTGAAAGCCACCTGCCGTGCCCTTTGCCATCAAATCCCACGCCGGGGCCAGGGAAGCAGTGTCTTCCCGGGTTGCAGGCGGGAAAACTGAGGCTTCGAGAGGGAAGTGACATGACAGAGTCAGGCCGGGGCTGCCGGCCGGTTGGGATCTGCCTCCGGGTCCACTGCTCCAGCCAGCGCGGAGGAACACGGCCTGCAGCAGGGAGGCTGGGCGCGGGGGCGGGAGGGGCAAACATCACACTGCTGTCCTCCCCCAAGGCCTCACAGTGGTTCCTGAAGAGCCCTGGGAGGGGGGCAGGTGAGGAACGGGCTCCCCTTCGGGAAGCTCTGGCCTTCCGTGGGGTCAAAGCCCCAGGAGATCCCAGGTCGACCGACTCGACCCGAGGACGGCACCACGACAAGGACACTTTCTAGCATTCATGAGCACAGGCCAAGCACTTCTCACTTACACAGGGAGCAAGGGGGTCCCAGTTTCGGGGGTTCCCCAGCTGGAGGAAGGTGATCCTCGGGCCTGTCCCAGTGATCTGCCCCAAGCCCCGCACCCCTTGTCCTGCCTCTCCCCATGGTCTCTCCCCTAAGCCGGGGAAGTGACGACGGGCACAGCCAGCACAGAGCCCTCAAGCACCCGGTGGGGACCAATGGACCCAGTGAACTTCCTTTTGGCCCCTGTTAGGCGAGTTTGGAAAAAAAAAAACAGGAACCAATCACCTATACTGTAGTTAATTAACAACTGCTCAGTTTTGATTCACACGAACTCCGCTCTGAGAAAGAGCTGAGAGCAGAGATTATGAAAGCAGCTCAGGATTTCTTCATAAAACGGAGGCCTTGATGGTATCGGAGCTCCGGAAAGAGGCCCACTGTTAACATCTCCCGGCAAACCCTGATCCCGATAGGGGGTCCCCTGACCCTGAGTCAGAATCTCAGTCGGGGCTGCTGGACGGGGACAGCCCTGCACGGCAGGGCCCGGCACCCACGTCCAGCGGGCGGCAGGTCAGCAGGCCTGCGGGGTTTGCGTGAGGAGGGGGCTCCGCGTGTCCCCCATGGGGTCGAGTCCGATTTGAGTCCTTGAGCTTGTGGCCATGTCAGCTGCCAACCTGGGGCTTGGTTTTCCTATCTCTCAAAAGGGACGGTTGGGCTAAGAGATTTCTAAACTTCCCTTTTGCTCTAAAATCCCGTGTACGGTTTGTTGACCTTTGGCGAGGGACTGACCCACCTTGACTAAAGAACTTGTCACCCGGGTTCCGTTTTCGGGAGGATCGGGTGAGCCGGTTGAGACCCTTTCGACTTCCTTTCTATGTAAAGACTCCCGGGAAAACAACAAAACTTTTCCATATAGGAGTCAGGGGGAAAGGAGCCCAGGTGATTTTAGGGGGCACAGCAGAGAATAGTTACTTTTATTTGAAATTTATTTATTCTCAAATGTCTCCTCCACAGTTCAGGGAATGCAATTGAGTAAATCCAGTTCTGGGTCTAGACCCAGAGCATCGCACGCCCATGTTCGCAGCAGCGTCATTCGCCACAGCCGAAAGGTGGAAGCAGCCCCAGTGCCCACGGCAGGCGAACCCCAAGGAAGATGTGCCGCACGCACGCGGTGGGATATTGGTCCGCCTTAAAAAGGAGATTCCGACACCTGCTACAACAGTGAAATAAGCAGGTCACAGAAGGACAGACACTGTGTGATTCCATGCATGAGCTCCCGGAGGAGGCAACTTCACAGAGACTGAAATAGACCAGAGGCACCAGGGGCGGCGGGAAGGTGGGAGAGGTGTCGTTTCATAGACGCGAAGTTTCGGTTTTACATGAAACAGTTTCGCGGATGGATGCGGGTGATGGCCGCACAGCTATGTGAATACACTTAGTATTGCTGGACCGCACGCTTAACAGGGTTAAAACTGTAAATTTTATGTTACGTGTATTCTGTCACAATAAAAACAAAAGTGAGCAAATGAAACACTGCCCGCATGTCTCTGTATCAGAGAATAAAGCAGCTCCCATTGGTCTGAATTCCTGAAAAGACGCAAACAAAAAGCCTCCCTCTATCCTAAGAGGGGAAAAGTTTTCTGTTGCTCCTGCCAAGGGTCTAGAATGTTGTGTCACAGAGGGTGAAGAATCGCATGTGATCAGGCTATTTTCCTGCGGGTGATCTGGTCCCAGAGTCTTTGAAAATCCTTGTGCTCTGCGATAGGACTCCTCACCCACCCCACCCTGCCCCCCTGAAAGCTTCGGGAAAATGATCTACACTGGCTTTGAGTGCTTCTATCAATCAAACCTGAACCCGGTATAGCTCTCTGATGTTCCCCAAGAACTTTCTGCAAGGAAACCAGCCGATTGACTCCAAAATCTGAGAGTTAGAAAGTTAGGAGAGTTACACATCTGCTTGTCCAAAGAATTCTTTCTGCCACACCTCTGAGAACCAGAAATTCACCACTTTGCTAGACTTGGAAATATCCTACCCTTTGCCTACTAAGAAACATGCAGGCAAACCCAGGGGGTCAGGTGCAGCTCGGCCAGCTTCTAACATCAGCTGTCTAATACCAGAGATTGCAGTTAATTTGCCCCCAAAGATCTTATGACAGCTGCGAACTTTCTCCCCAGAAAAATGCACACAGGCAATAGCCACAGTCATTCCGTGGACTCCCCTTTGCAAGCCCTATGTTAGAATGATCCTCTCTCCCCAGACCCCCAGAGACTCAAACCAGGCTTTTTCTCCAAAAATAGGCAGAAAAGGCTACCGACAGTCCCAGGGAAAGGAGAGATGAGACAGCAGCTCCCCACCAGTCCTGGTGACTGGGGGGCACCTTGTCCTCTCCCCTCGGTAGGCTCCGGAAGGGAGGACACCGGACTCTCAAAGTGTCCTGGGAACTTTCATTAAGGTTGCCTGGGGCTTGGGACTTCCCACAGCCTGGGACTGTCTCCTCGAGTCACAGACTCAGGCACCTGGAAACGTGCCTCCCTGTGCACTGCCCATGTCCCTGGGAGAGCTGGCTGTAGGTATGGCTTCGAGCAAGTAGGTGATGTCTGTCGGCCTAAAATCAAGTTTTGAAGAGGGTGGTGGGAGGCACGATTCCTGGCCAAGCATGGCAGACAAGCCTACCCCTCACCACCTCTCGTCCCCCCGCTGGAGGGACGAAAGCTGCACCCCGCAGAGGAGGCTTCCCAGCCCACCGTATCCTTCCTACAACGGCAGAAGGAACTAGGCGACCTGCTTCGAAACAATCTGTGTTGTCCAACATGCAAATTTAAAAAGAAAAGCACAGGAACGAATTCTCCAGCACTCACCTGCCGGGAGCTGTTCTCTTCCCGAGCCCCGTGGAGTGTCCAGGGGTGGGGACCGCAAAGCCTCTCTTGGGACCGGTCCTCACTCTGTCAACTTCACGACTCTCTGCACAAATAGATACTTCTCCTTTTCTCTCTCTCTCTCTCTCTCTGTGTATGTGTGTTTTTCCTCTTCTGTTCCCCTCCCTGATTTTCAATCTGATTATTTGTGTCAAAATCTGGCGGTGAAGCGGCAGCCAATGGCAGAGCGCGAGCTGGGCCGTATTTGCTTATCAAAACTTTCCAGGGCTCAAGACTCTGAATTCTCATTTCGAACCCTCCACTCTTGGAGCAGCACTGCTTCTCTCCGGAAATTCTGAATAACATCTGGGCGACAAGAAAGGAATGGCTAAATGGTTAAATTTAGAAAATTAAAGTGGAAATAACGCATTTACTTGTAAAACCTGATTTTGCATAGAGAAGTCATAACTTTTTTCTTCTTTTTTCTGTCTGCTTTCCCATCTTCCTTCCTCCTTCTCTTCCTCCTTCTCTTCTTCCTTCCTTTCTTTCTCGCCCTTTCCCTCCTTCCCTTCCTCCCCGAGTTCAGGGTCCCAAGGCCTATGAGAGCCAGGGGCACTGGGACACGGAACCTACTGCTGCAGGCCACGCTTACAGAAGCCCCTCTTGTCACGGCAGAGGTCATGTTCCAGAAGAAACGTCAAATTCACGTCCCCCCCCCCACAGGACCACTGCACGGGGGGCAGCTGCAGAGGTATGGTGGTGGGGTGGGGCCCTGAGACCCTCAGCCTGCCCGAGCCCACGTACAGATTGAACGCTGGGTCCCGGGGCCCGCGTGTGCCGCCATCTGGTGGCAGCAGAAGAGACGGGGCGGCCAGTGAGGGCCTCAGGGTGTCCCGATCCCCAGGGAGAAAGCTTGGTGGCCCTGCCGAGGCATTTCATCCCATTTGGCATGGAGCCCCATCCCCTGCCTCCTCCCGCCTCCTCCCGTTTATAGGATGACTGATTTATTTGAGGAGGTTTTGCATAAGGTGAGGACGCCACAAAACAGAGCACTGTTAGGCTGATTTGCATGCTCCTCCAGCCCCAGCGGAGAGAGATCCTATTTCCCTCATAAAGAAAACAAGTTTGTCGACAGGAAGCCCCCGACTTAAACTGCGAGTCCAAGGTTCGAAGGGAAGAGAAAGGGGTGTTTCAGGTGAGGGCTTTCTGCTGCGGCCCAGCTGGAGCGCCAGCTGGGAGGCCACGGCCGGCCCTATGGTCACCCAGGCCAGAGTGCTGGGGTGCAGGTCCCCGCCGCAGGCTGAGGACAGCAGACAGCTGCTCGGGCCCTGGGTCTCTCTCCTCGGGGGAGGGGGATTTGGGGAAATATCCTGAGTGCTCTTTGGATGTTGCATGTTGCCAACAATCAACCGGAACTGTTCCCCATGATGCAGAAAACTTTAAAAAGTCTCCCTACCTCAAGAAGTCCCGATTTCTTCGTGTTCTCACTTCGTCATAAACACACACCTGCGTTCTGCTGCCGTAAACCAGTGTGTCCTCTTTCCATTGAATGTTATTTTAAGCCCTTCCTAAATTCCTTTGCCGCCTCTATCAGCATCTGCAGTGGGGTCGCAGTTTCTCGTGGTTTACCTTACCCAACGCTTCCTCCACTTGGGCGTGTGATTGTTCCGGGTGTTTTCTAACATAAAGCTGCCATCTCAGGCACCTACAGTTCACCTCCGGCTCTACGGCTGTGATCCGCTTTAGGGTCCTCACCCTCCTCCCTGAGTAACCAACTCAGGGATGCTCCTCCCAGACCAGGGTCCCAGCCTGGAGGTGAGGGCAGAGCCAGCAGGCTCCCCTCTGGGGGAGGGCAGCGGCCAGGCCCCCGGCCCAGCCACACTGACTGAGCCCAGAGCCCCGGCCAGCATCACCAGGCCCACGCGGCACTGAACCCCGCAGCCTCCGTGTCCCCTGCAGGGCTGCCCGCAGGGCCAACACCGCTGCTCTTAGCAGGCAGCCCTGGAGTCAGCACCTTCATTTAGACTCTCCCGAGGGGTAAATCACTTCCACATCCCCATGCCCATTCATTCCTTCATTCATTCGTTCCACAGTTACTGTGGGGTGCTTTTCCCATGTCAGGTCTCTCCACCTTCCCTCCTCCCTCCCTCTCTTACCTATTACATGTTTATCGAGTGCCTACACCTACCAGGTGCTGGAGTTTCAAACAAGAACCAGCTGGGAGCCTTCACATGCTCCTTCCTGGTCTAATGGGTGGGACAGAACAATCTGAAATTTACAATTTGGGGTGACAAATGCTGTAATATAAACACAGTATGCAAAGGAAGCAAGGGCGTTGGGACATAGACCCAGACTTGGAAGATCAGTGAAGGAAGTGATGCCTAAGTTGACACCCAGGCTGAGCTAGCCGGGAGAAGGAATGCGAGAATGGGCGTCTGAAAGAGGAACAGCGTGTGCAAAGGGGTGGAGGCCAGACCTCGGGGAACTGACAGCAGCCAGGTTCAGTAGGGGGAGAGTGTGGAGACTGGAAGAAGGAGAGCGAAGCAAAGGACATTCGAGAGATGAGCCTAGAGAGAAAGAAGAAACAAGATCAGGAAGATTCGTCCCTGGTTTAAAAACCTTCAATAATTTCCCGCTACCTTTAGGACAAAAATCTCAGCTTCAGAGATTAGCACTCCACGGCTTTCACAATGTCGGTTCTTTCAAATCATGGCACTTTTTCAGATGCAAGTTGCAGATACCCAATTTAAACTCATTTAATAACAACAACTAAACAATTAGTTCATGTCACTGAAAATTGTCAGCTTCTGACACGGTTGGGTCCAGATGCTCAAATGACATTATCTGGAATCTCACTCATTCCTGCCCCAGGATATTTGCACTTGCTGTCCCCTCTGACTGAATGCCCCAATTCCCAGATCCTCCCATGTCCTGCTCCTTCTTGTTATCCAGGTCTTAGTTGAAATGTCACCTCTGCAGAGAGACCTCCTTGACCATCAACTAAAGTAGGACCTCGTCGCCCCAATCACTTTCTAGTCTATCACCCTATCCTTTTTTCTTCTTAGCATTCATAATTATCTGAAAATATCTTGCTTATCTATTTACTTTTTAATCTATTTTTTGCTCCGACGTCCCACAAGGAATGTAAGCACTGCAAGAGCAGGGTTGTGTTTTCCTGGCTCACGGCGGATCTCCAACGTGGAGAACAGTGTATGGGAGACACTAATGATTTCGTCACAGAATTAATGAGTGAGTCAATGAATGAATGACTATCTCTCTCCATCTCTTGGCTTTGCTTTCCTCTGTGCTGGCTTTATCCTCAGGCTGAGGACTCCACCAACAGAATCAGGCTACATCTAAGAGCCTAGAAACTCCAGTGGAAAGACAGCCTCTTTCTCTATAGCTTCAGTAAGAGTCCTAGGGTTGGCTCTGATTGGCCCAGCCTCATCACAGGCACATCCCAGCACCAATCATCATGGCCAGGGGATGGGATTTGGGCCTCTCACTGGCCAGGGCTGGCAGACCTTCCTGCCCAAACCACAGGGACTAAGAGAATGCAGGAAGGGATGGGTTTGGGTGGGGACGGCCGTTGTCACCACACAGAACAGGGCCAGGAAGGTGTTTGGGGCTGTGGCTTCTACCTTCCACCTTCTAACTGTCCTGTCATTATCAACTGAATATGGTATGTTCTTTCGTGGGAGACCAAATCCCAAGTCTTGCCTTTGCCCCTCCTGTCACCCATCTGGAATGATCTCTCTTCAGTTTCCTCCTTCGCAGCCCACTTCAGCTCTCAACTCCTCTAGAAAGACTTCCTGGACTCCCCACAATCCATGGGCTCACCTGTGGCCTAAAGGACTCGGCCCACCCATGAAAACCCTGGGGTTCTTGTCTTGCTTGGCTATTTGTGGGGACTTGCTTGCCTCTCCGTGAGACCAGCAGCTCCTCGAGGGCAGGAACATTGTAGGGTCCTCTCTCAGCAGGCAACGGGCATGGGCCAGGCCTCGGTCACCTCTGGCCGGCAGGACCATAGTCAAGGCTAAATAAATGGGAACCACCATTGTTGCCAAGGGCCGGGCAGTGGGCAGAGCCCTCTACAGAGACAGCTCAGGCAAGTGCAGGCGGGCTCAGAAAGCTGGAGGGTGGGGGGATGAAGGAGCTGTGCCAGGTGGGCACCAGGACCCCAGCGCACAGGGCATTGGCTGTGTGATCTCGGGCACCTTTCTGGCCTGGGCTCAGAATGCCCACAGACTGCAAGAACCATGAGCTGAGCCCACCAGCCCCAGGAACGGGAGGACAGACTCAGTGGTCCCTGCCGTCTGGGGGCTCCCAGAGAGCCAGGTGGGCACTGGGACCCATCTCCTTTGTACACATCTTGGTGCCAGAAAGCTGCCTACTTGCTTTGTCCCGCTGCGCGTGTGAAGGGTGGACCACAGTGGGCAGCAGGCGGAGAAGTGAAAACGTCCACTCAGTCACTGGGGGATTGTGGAGCGCTTTCCAAGCCCTGGCTCCTTGCCAGGAGCAGCAGGCAGCCGAGGTGCAGGAGCCTGACTTGCACTGGCACTCAGGTGCCTGCCACTCCCGCTGGCACTGTCCTTCCAGCTACCGGCCCTTCCGCCCAGGCGCCCCGCTCCACGGGGAAGCAATTCACCGTATTGCCACACGGGGGCACTCCTGCCTCTTTTCCCCTAATGGAAACCAGTCTGAAAACAGTAAAAATAACCACCCATCTATCTACAGATACATGCTGTTTAAATTACAAGCGTAATATATGATCAGAGTAGACATAAGAAAACAAAAGAATATGCCACTCCATCCCATCCCCAACAGTAACCTTTTTTTAGAGACAGTGCCTCACTATGTCACCCAGGCTGGTCTCGAACTCCTGGCTCAAGCAATTCTTCCACCTCGGCCTCCTGAGTAGCTGGAACTAAGGTGCACACCATCACGCCCAGCTTCCTTTGTGATGTGTATTTTTTCAGTTTCTCTCTCCTCTCTCTCCTTCCGTCTCTCTTCCCCCTTCTCTTTGTCTCTCTCCCTCTCCCTCTCACTCTTACCTGTGTACAAGGTTTTCCAGTGCAAATTCATCTTTGCTGACCCTTTGCTTTGAGTAACCACACAGATGACATCTCCCCAGGCTGTGGGCACACCTTCCAATCCTCCTGCCTCCAGGAACCCCGGATGGGGATGGGCAATATTCTGGTGGGAGACCATGGAGTGAGGTTCTGGGGGGCTTGAGGTGGCCGGTTTGCCTCAGAGGGGCGTGGCACGAGAGAGGGGCACAGGGAAGCTGGGTGGGGTCGGGCGCTGGGCAGAGGTGGGGCACAGGCTCGCAGCAGCCGGCACTGTGCTCCGTCTGTACTCCTGCCTGACGCCTCCCAGCAGCCTGGCGTGGGCGTCCAACAGGGCACACACAGACCCCCTCTGGGTTTAGGAAATAACAAGATGATTGATCATGAAGTCTGACTGCTCCTCCCCAACCATGACTTCTCAGCAGGATCCTCTTCAGAGAGTCTCCGTTGGTTTTCCTCAAGCAAAAGTAAAACCCTCTGTCTTGGGGCTGCACGCTTGTGCTGAAGCTCAGTGCTCAGGGCGGGAGGCCAGGGTGTGGGCTTCAGTGGGTGGAGGATGGGCCTGCACTCCTTGGTGCCTGTCAGAGCACGAGGGGCCTTCGCCCGCCAGGGCCAGCACGATGCCCTCTGCAAGGTGCCGAGCTCCGCTCGGGATGCCCGGTGAGCTGCCTGGGGAAGAGAAGTCCAGAGCCTCTGGACCCTCAGCCTCAGTCCAGGAAGGGGCCACCTGGCACATGCACGTCACAGTTTGAGCAAATAGGGCAGAGGCACCAAGGCCTTCCTGCAGCAGGTGAAACAACCTGAGGTTGTTTCAGAAGGGGAAACTGAGGCCAGGACTGGGACCCCGGCTTCCTAACTCCTTTTCGAAGGCGTTTATAGTAGTGACTGTTGTTTATCGCCTCCATTCCAGACTCTCATTTTACAGAACACAAATCCCCAGCGGCAGTTAACAGGGCAAGTAACAGCCAACGCTCCAGAGTCAGGCGGTGAAAGGGAAGCATCATTCTCATGGTCAGACCTGGGGCTGCAGCCCGATTTTCATGCACATCCGCTGCACGACATTGGCCAGGTCATTTAGGCTCCCCAGGCCTCAGACTTTCCGTCTGTAAAATGGGGCTTCCATCAGCATTGCTGTAGGTAGCCAATGAGACAATACAGGCAAAAACATTTTATAGATTCTAAAATGTTTAAATGTGTGAGTTATTATTTCTCAGCAGAAATACTCAACAGCTGACTGCAGAACTCTGCCCTTTCCCTCTGTAACTGGACAGTCGAGTCCAGCCTTAGCCGCTGGGGGAACCAGCACGGCGGTGTCAGCCTGATGCCGATCAGGTGGGCTGTGCTAATTGACATGGCAGGTCGATTACTAATGACACACCTGACACTTGGTTACTGCTCCACAAACTCTCGATGACGCCCAACTTCGAGTTCTCTCTGGAGACTCACAGAAACCCCACTGTCAGGCTGCAGAGATGGAGGAGGAACGAATGGAAGTGTTTTGACACTTCCCCTGGGCCAGATAGGGTGGAGGGACTTTAGAGGCCTATCTCTCAGTCCTCAGGACCATTTTGCCACTTGGAACTAGTGACTGTTACGACGGGAGGCCAAGAACCAACCCCCAGGCATGGCCAGCACCGTGGCCAAGTCCACACAGCTGTAAGCGGGGGTGATCTGCCTGATCCACTAGTGCAGGGTCCTCCTGACGTTTTACGCCGTGCAATGGGTGGATGCCAGTCTGCGCTCTTCCCAGCAAGCTGTGCATGTCCATCAGCTGGCCTCAGGAGGGGGAAAATCTCGCATTGGGTCCTCACCTCCCCAATCAAGTCCCGTGAGTAGCACCCCAGCAGGTGCCTCGGTCTGGGCGGTTTCTGCAAACAGAGGAGTTGCTGTGGCTGCCTGTGGCGAGAGGCCCTGTCTCCCCCGCAGCCTACCTGGGTCAGGGGGCTTTCGGCTTGGGGCACGGCTTCCTGCTCCAGTCCCAGGAAGCAAAGCCTCAAAGGAGCAGGTGAAGAAATGAGGAGGCCTACGTGAAGACTCCAGGACAATGTGAACCCCTTTGCAGAGGACTGGAAATAAAAACCCATCTGGGGAAGAGCCCTCTCTGTTTCCATCTGAGCCCGGGGCTCTCCCTAACATGAACTGGAAGGTGGAAGGCCAGGCTGAGGGGTGGAGCCAACAAGGAGCCTTCCAGCAGCCGGGATTTGCACCCAATTTACATCTGTTTTGCCTTCAGTGATTTTCTCAAGGGTCTTATTAGAACTCTCCTGAAGGATGGGCGTTGTTCTCCTCCTGCCGCTTCTTACCAACCCTTGAGAGTGCGGAGAGGTCCCCTTAGCCTCGATGGAGATGCTGGGGCGAGTAGTCCCATGACCACAGACCATACATCCCTGAAAGTGGTCTGTGAACACGTTTCTGCAGGATGAATGGTTTGCAGTTTTAAGAGGACAGCCGTAATCTCATTTGGAAAGCAGGAGAGAGTCCTTTATAAACATCCCGCCCAGATCCAGCCATCTCACTTCTGAGTGTGGACCCCAAAGCACTGAAAGCCGGTGCTCGGAGAGATACCTGCACACCCGTGTTCCCAGCAGCATTGCTCGCCGCAGCCACCAGGTGGAAGCAACCCAGGCGTCCGTGACAAGAGGAAGGCACGCACATCCTGTGTTCCACGCACACCAAGGAACATTATTCAGCCTTAGAAAGGAAGAAAATTCCTGCTACGACACGGATGAACCTTGAGGACATTATGCTCAGGTAAATACGCCAATCACAAAAAGACCAATACGGTGTGATTCCATTTATATGCGTTACCCACAGCAGTCCAAGTCAGAGACAGAAAGGAGAATGCGGCTGCCAGGGCTGGGGGAAGGGGAATGGGGAGCTAGTGCTAAAGGGGTGCAGAGTTTTGACTTTGCAAGACGAGAAAGTCCTGCAGACGGACGGTGGTGACAGTTGCACAATGATTCGAGTGTACTTAATGCCACTGCACTGTGCACCTAAAAATAGCTAAGATGGTAAATTTTATGCTCTGTGTATCTTACCACAATTAATTTTTTTTTTTTCAAAAACACGTGAAAACCATGCCTCTGCAGCCTTCATTTTCACAGGTGCGGAAGGCAGCGGTACGGGGAAGCCAGGCCCAGACCCCGGGGACTCTCAGCACCTCGCGGTGGCCGGGATCTCAGACTGCCCTTTGCCGAGTGTTCTAATTATGCTCTGATCTTCAAATAATTTTTCAAGTTTTTATTATGAAAAATTTCAAACAAAAAGCATATGAACCTTATCTAATGAACACCTGTGTATCTGCCTCCTATATTCCATAGTTCATATTTGGCATTTGCCAAATATACCTTATCTCGCCGTGCGCCTATATAACTAGACATAAATGTGTTTTGTTTTGATAAAGCATTTTGAAAATGCATTGCAGACACCATAACACTTCACCCACACTGGAGCATATGTCTCCTAAAAATGAGGCTATTTCTTATTAGCGATATAACTACAATGTCATTATCGCACCTAAGAAGTAATTCCCTAATCAGTAACTCCCAGTACCGTCGAATATCCAGTCTGTACGCACGCTTCCGCCATTTCCCCGTTTTCTTCTATGGGTGCTCTTTTAGAATCAGGATCCGGCCAATTTCCAAGCGCTGCGTTTGTTCAAGACGGCTTTTAGTCTCCTCTATGACGGAATAGCGCACCCTACCCATTTCTTTTGATAATTATTTTTTCCCCTCCAAAAGAGCCCAGGCCAGTCCGGTAGAAGGTTCTGCATTCGGGATTTGTCTGATCCTTTCCTTATAGTGCCTGTTCATCCTGTTCCTCCGCTTGTGTTTTAGTCCGTTTTCTGCTGCTGTACAAACACCACAGACTGGGAAAGCTGTAGAGAAAAGAGATGCATTTGGCTCCCAGTTAGGCTGGGAAGGCCAAGACAGGGGCTGCGCCTGGCCAGGGCCTTCGTGCTGCGTCATCACGTGGAGAAAGGCAGAAGGCAAGCGGGCACACAGGACAGAGAGAGCAGGGGTGGAGGCTGAGCTTGTCCTTTCGTCAGGAGCCCACGCCCAGGACAACCAACACACTCCCACCATAACGGCATCGACCCACTCACAGGGCCGCGCTCTCGTGACCTAATCGCTTCTTAAAGTTTCACCTCTTAACCGCCATTCACAATGGCAATTAAATGCCAACGTGAGTTCGGGAGAGGACACTCACACCACAGCACCCTGTGTACTAGCCGTTGGGTCCGAGGCTTGATTAGATTCCGATTCGATGTTTCAGGCACAGACACTCCACAGGGGAAGCTGTGGGCTTCGCCGCATTAGGAGGCACCTAACATCAGGTTGTCCCACCTTAGCGACGCTGGGTGTGGGTGAAGTGGTGACAGCCAGCTCTCTCCATCACAAAGATGAGTTGAGAAGCTATCTGTGGCGTAGGACCTCGTCACCACGCAAGCATCCTGTTCTCCGCAGCCCTCCTACTGCTTTCAGCATGCATTTCTGATCCTTGACGGAAT
>NW_012138525.1:940909-958405 GCF_000956105.1 Propithecus coquereli
GACTTTCTTCAGTGACTTCTACCAAGTTTCCTACTTTTTAATTTCTACCATAAACAAGTTTAAATAGATATTTTTTTCCACTTGGTATTTTGCAAGCATATGTGGCTGTGAAAGCATAGAATGGTAGACTCGAATAAAGAAACTGAAGAATTTGCTCTCACGGAGCTGGTACCGACTGAAAGGAAGGGAGCGTTTCCATGGGCGTGGGTGGGGGACGGAGGGGCAAGTAAAGTTGGAACTATGCATGTTAAAGCATGGGTGTAAGACAGTGATAAACACCTTTGACTTTTAGAGAAAGGCCAGTAGGTTTTGAAAGTTTTTTGTTTTTATTATTATGAATTTTATAATTATGAATATATAATCTTGTTCTTTCCACCTGGAATACCTCATCCCTGGGACACCTTTCCCCCATGCCCACTTCTCTGCCTAGGAACTTCTATTTGTTCTTTAAGAACTCGACTCAGATGTCACCTCCTCTGAGAAGCCTTCCCACATCCCATCTCCCCAAAACTCCAACCCTCTGGAATCCCACAAAAATTTGCTCAGATTTCTATTATAGCTCAAGTTATATTATAAGTGTTCGTTTTCATACCTCCTTCTTGTAAATTCAGAACTCCTCGGGGGCAAGGACTATGTCTAATTATTCCTTGTGGTCCCAGTGCTTGGCTCAGCTCATTGTAGGTGTTCAGGGAAAGGGAGAGTGAATGAATCAACACTACACCTCGAGGACCCTCTGTCTTACCAGGTACCGTGCTAAGAGATGTAAAGTTAAAAAGATCAGGCCTTTGGCCCCTTAAAGTTCATAAACAAATTGAGGATGTGTTCCTATCTTTCTATTCTACATTACAGAAACCCAACACAAACTAGCTTAAAAGGAAAAAAAGAATGTGGGCAGGGGACAGAATTTATTTGTCCTAGGCAAGTTACTTCTATTAGTAGTTTCAGGAATAGCTGAATCTAAGACCCAAGGGTTTCCAACAATGTTATCCTCCAGATTAGGTCTCTTTCTATAACCTGCTCTTGGGTGGCTGCATCCTTGGGAATTTTTTTTTTTCCGTGTGAAAGCCCCTCCCAGCTCCATGTTAAGTGCTTACAGCCAAAGATTAGGTAGGAGAAATGGATCACTTCAAGGACGGCTGTCCACAAACACCTTCTGGGAGGAAGCCTATGAACTAGGCCTTTTGGATAGGTAGGATTATGGTACGTGAAGATGAGGAGGCCTTTCAGATACGTGGAAAGGCATGAACAAAGGCAGGGAGGTGAGGATCCTTTGGAGGTTTTCCAAGTTTGCTGGGAACTTTTGGGAATTAAGTCTGGAACTTTGGTTGGGAGCTAGATCTATACATTGTCTAATAAATGCTAATCTTTTATGCAGATTTCTTCCATATATGATCTCAAAAAAGAGTAATTTTGGCAGGCACCAGGAGTAGGCTTATTCTTCCCATGTTACCATTGGGGCAAGTGAGGCCTAGTGCAAGAGATGCCTGCTGAGAGTTCACCCTCTTGTGTCCAGAGACGGAACAGCACAAGAAGCCCAATTTCTGCCCTCCAGCCCAGGACTGTGCCCCTCCCCGCATCCACAGTGAAAGTAAAATCTGGGGGTGGAAATCACCAGGACAGCAGCTGTGGCTCAGCCCCAGGGCCAGCCTGAGGACACCTTTGGAGGAAGCTGTGGGCAGAAAGGTGTCTGACTTGCATAATGGCTGAGAGCAGAGACTCTGGAGTCAGGCCTGGTTTGGATTCTCAGTTTCATGAGTTAACGTGTTACCTTGGGCAGATTATATAACTTCCCTAAGCCTTAGTTTCCTCATCTGTAA
Organism: Propithecus coquereli; assembly: GCF_000956105.1. Taxonomy (NCBI): domain Eukaryota; kingdom Metazoa; phylum Chordata; class Mammalia; order Primates; family Indriidae; genus Propithecus; species Propithecus coquereli. The sequence continues at coordinate 942,727 of NW_012138525.1, forward strand.
ACAAGGAAAAGAACAATACCTATCTTATAGGAGGGTTCATGAGGTCTGAATGAGGTATTGCATGCTAAGAACTTAGCACTCCCTTCCTGCTCTGGTCTCGTCTCCTCTTCCAGTCTGGTCTCCTCTTCCTTCATGTGAGGAGAACCCACTGGTTAATACAACAGGGTCTCATTTTGAGATCCTTAACTTAATTACATCTGCAAAGACCTTTTTTCCCAAATACGGCCTCACTATCCAGGTACTGCGCATGAGGATTGAGGCATATCTTTGGGGGGAGGGGTGTCAGTATTCAACCCACTGCAGTCATTTTCCTCAAATTTTGTCACGGAGGGCACAGCCAGGCTGGTCCCAGTGTGGTGTTGACATCTCCCCATCAGTGTACAAGCACGTCCTTGCTTTCTGACACAACGTGGCCCACTTGCCCTTCTGCTGCATTTCTGGAGCCAGTTCTCCGAGCCCAGTTCTGCTTGGTGAGGCCTGGTGCCCAGAAGCCAAGACTAGGTGTCCGCTGTTACCGGGCATCTGCTTCTAAGCCGTTTCAGCGTTCAGAACCAGGAAATAGATTCTTCTGCTTATTTATATTTCTAATTATGCCTTCGCCAACCTAAATAATAAACAGAGAGGGAGACTAAAAGAAGACGCTGCTTACTTGGGAACAGGCATTGCGATGGGAGTGCGCGTGCCGTGGGAAACCATGTGCCTATCCAGGGAGGTAGAGGAAGACGAAGGTTTTTAAACGAAAAGCAAGAAGGATGACATAGTCTGATATCTGAGATAATTTGCCTTGGCTACAAGGATCAATAACGAGGGTGGTGCCAGTTCTAGACTGGACAGGCAGTTGCTGGGCAGGTGTCCTTGCAGAAGCATGTTTTTGTGTGTGAGGTTGCGATGGCCCTTGTGCACGGTGTGGTGTTTGCAGGGTCTTCTGGTTCTTGTTATCAGGCATTCGTTCACGATGACTCTCCCTTCATGGCCTTCCTTGGCTCTGTTTTGTCAGGATTTGTGACACAAGTGACTCTATGTTGATTCTGACGACTTTCACAAGTTCCTGTTAGGATTCCCAGTTTGAATTTAGTGCTATAAGTTTTTAAAAACACCGATTTTATGTTTGCGTCTCTTTTCTCTTACACTGGAAATCTTGATTCTTGACATTAGCTTTTTTTTTTCTTTTGAGATAGAGTCTCGCTCTGTTGCCCTGGGTAGAGTGCCATGGCGGGATCATATCTCACTGCGGCCTCCAACTCCTGGGCTCAAGGGATCCTCCTGCCTCAGCCTCCCGAGTAGCTGGGACTAGAGGCAGATGCCACTGCACCAGGCTGATTTTTCTATTTTCAGTAGAGACGGTGTCTCGCTCTTGCTCAGGCTGGTCTCAAGCTCCTGAGCTCAAGCGATGCCTCCTGCCTCCTCCCAGAACATTAGCACTTTTATGGCTGCATAGCACTTAATTGTGCCATAGTTTAGTCAATCAGTCCCCTATTGATGGACACTTGAGTTGTCTCCAATATTTAGCTTTTATAGATAATGCCATAAGAATCGTGTGTGTGTGTGTGTGTGTGTGTGTGTGTGTGTGTGTGTGTGTGTGTGTGTGCAGGTGTATCTTCAGGGCAATGGTGCCAAAGGGACGACACATATGGAATGTCCTTAGACAGGGCCGAAGTCCCCTCCACACAGGGTGCACCACTGTCCTCCCACCACGGGAACAGAGTATTTGTTCCCCACAGCCTTGCCAGCAGGGTAGGTTATCAAATTTTGGGATTTTTGCCAATCTGATAGGATAGAAGTGGTAGCTTTAATTTGCATTTTCCTTACTGATAAGTGAGGCTAAGTCTTTTCATATGTTTAACAGTCATTTACATTTCTTTTTCTGTGAACTTTCTGTTCATGTCTTTTGCCTGTTTTTTTTCCCTATCAAATAATTGGCTTTTTTACATTTAGATTTTTAAGCGTTCCCCTAGAGTAGGGAGGTTTTCTGTGGTATAAGTTGCAAATATTTTCTCTCAGTTTATCATTTGTCTTCTGACTTTGCTTCTTTCCTTTCTGCCATGCAAAAAGTATTTTTGTTTTATTTTGCTTTTTTTGTTTGAGCTCATCTAAATTATCGGTCTTTTATTCCTTCTGACATTTTAGCCATTTTTAGAAAGGTTTTCTTTACTCCCAATTACAAAGACTTCACCCATGTGTTTTTCTAGCACTTGTATGATTTCACATTTGACACCTAGAGCTCGGATCCATTTGGAGTTTATTCTGGTGCGGAGTGCGAACAAGGGATCTAACTTTATCTTTTTCCAAATGGTCACTGCACATGCTTCGGGAGGCGCAGCTGAAATCAAAGCTCTAGTTGTGAACTCGTCTGCTTCGGGGTGGGGGTGGGGGTGGGCGAGAGATGGTTTCATGGTGGCCGTGAAACTCTTCCACACCCAGTGAACTGCGGAGCGTGGCCCCACACGTTTTATTGCAGGGGGTGTCTGGAGGTGAGATCAGGGATGTGAGGGAGGAGGTGGCCTCCCCGAGGACACAGACGACCCAGGCTTTCAAAGGTAAACCGGCGGCGGCAACATCGAGAGTAAGCCTTTGCCGACATTCAACACACAACTTTCTTTCCCTCTTTCCTCAGCTCACAACTGTTAGGGGCTCCTCGCTGCCTGCAGACATAGTCAGCCTTCTTCTTGAGCTAGGTCCTCCAGATGCTGCCTCCTTGTCTGCTGTTTCCTAAATCTGACCATTTATCTGGCAAACACGCCTTATGTGGTCTTGCTCCCACGCCTGTGCTCAACCTGAGTCCTCCTGCTGCAAAGCCTGTCGGCCCCACCACTATTTATCAAATTCTCGATAAAACAAAGTTCAAATCCCACCCTTGCCAGTAAGTTTGACCTCTGTCTCCTGCAGCACTTTGCAGGTCAGTTTGGGGTTGGACTCGACTCCGATTACAGTAGGATTGATCCCTCTCCCATCTCGTCTGCTGGGCCCCATGCTCCTTGACAGCAGGTGTAGGGGATTGGATAGGGTTCCCCCCAAATTCATATCTACTCAGAACCCCAGAATGTGACCTTATTTGGAAATAGGGTCTTTGCAGATGTAATTCTGCTCAGATGAGGGCATCCTGGATTGGGTGGGCCCTAAATCCAATGACTGGTGTCCCTATAAGAAGAGCAAGGACACACACAGACACACAGGGAAGAAGGCCGTGTGATGATGGAGGCAGAGATTAGAGTGACGCAGCTACCAGGCAAGGAACAAACACTCCTGGTGACCCCCAGATGCTGGGAGAGGCATGGAACAGAACCTCCCTCAGCACCTCCAGAAGGAACCGACTCTGCTGGCCGACACCTTGATTGTGGCATTTCTGGTCTCCAGAATTGTGAGAGAATAAGTTTCCGTTGTTTTAAGCCACCCAGTTGTGGTAACTGTTATGGCAGCCCTAGGAAACTAACACAGCAGGTGACGACCTAGTACGTATTGACTGCTCACACTGTGGCAGGCAGTACACTGCGCACGCGTGTGTGTTTCTCACTGGCTGTCCTAGCAAGCCTCGGCTTGGGCATTTAAGATATTGGTGTCATCCCCATGTTACAGATGGAGAAACTGAGGCTTGGAGACTCACCCAAGGGCACCCGGCTGGGCGGCAGAGCCAGGATCCCAAATCAGGCCAGCCCTCTCTGTCCTCACCCCTGGTGTACACACTGCACACCCTTGGTTGCCATGGCCTGGTCTCCCAGCCTCAGTTGCTCTCTGAACACTAGCACCTCCCAAATTTTGGTCTCTGCCTTTGAGTTTAAACTCCATACCATGTCCACTGGGCCTGTCTCTCTGGCATCTCAAGTCAGCTGGTCCCAAAGTGACATCAACCCATGTTCCCACTCATACCCCAGCCAAAATCCTGGAATCACCCTCCTCCTCCTCCATCTCCCACTCCACCACCTTAGTCCAGGTTGTCATCCCCGCTCCCCTGGAGTACCATGTCACCGTCCTAAATGGCCCCTCCCGACCTCCTGTCCTGGCCCCTCCATCCACTCTCCATGCCCCAACAGGTGTCAGCCCAGTTAAAATCCGCCATGGTTCCTCACCAAGCTCAGGACCGGGGTCAAATGCCTCCAGTGGCCCCTCGTGACCAGCCCTCCAGTGATTATGACTGGAGGCTCATTAGCTGGTGCCTGGGGCAAGTCTTTGTGACTCAGTCTCCTTACTTGCAAAATTACATCTGCTGCACAGGGTTATTCTGAAGGTTAAATGTATACATGCAGAGCCACAGAGCAGCGCCTGGCACTCAACACATGCCACCTGTCTGCTGCCGTCAGGACTTCTCGCCTCTCCTTCCTCTGTATGATTCCTCCCACCATGCCGCTCCTGGCTTTCTCCCTGCTGTTTTTATCGTGCACGCTCTTGCTCTGCCCCGAGCGCTCTAACGCTCCCTCTCTTCCTGGCTAACTGCTACTTATTCTTCACATTCGAATTGAAATATTACCACCGCCACGAATGGTCTTGGGTGTGTCTGCTATGAGACTGCCCTCTACTAACACTCAACACAACATGTACCAGGTTGTATTTTAATTACCTTTGCACTTTTCTGTCTCTGATCCTGGTCTGTAAGATTTCTGTAAGATTCTCGAGTTTGGGGACTCTCTCTTGTTCACTAATGAGTTCCCCCATGCTTAGCAAAGAAGTGCACAGGAGACACTAATAACATCATTGTTGAATGAATGTTTTTCTGCATCGACACATAGACAACTATTTGCTTTTCACTTAATTCATATAAAGTGCTTAGAAGATGTTGGACTCACGGTAACTCCTCATTAAGTGCTGGCTGTTACATTATTATTGCGATTCCTGGGATGATAGATGTGTGAACAGGGTGCTATGGGGACCAGAGAAGGAGCTGCTACGTTGTCTGAAGGTGTCAGGGCAGCCACGGGGGGAAGGAGCTTTCCAGGCAATGAACGTTGTCGAATGCTAAGTGTGGGAAGCAAACCACCCCATGGTTCCCCCTCCTGATAGTCACACCCTGTGTAGTCCCCTCCCACTGAATGTGGGTGGTAACTTCCTTGGGCACTCACTTAGACTCTCTAGTGACTTCTGAAGAACAGGATAAAAAAGTGATGGGGAGTCGTACTTCCAAGACTAGATTATGATAGACCGCGTCTTCCATCTTGCTTCCACTCTTTTTTGCACTCTCCGATGGAAGCCAGCTGCTACACTGTGAGCACACGAGACATGGAACTGAGGGTGCCTCTGGCCAAGAAATCGAGGCATCAGGCCAACAGCCCTTGAGGAACTCAGTCCTGTCAATAACCATGTGTGTGAGCCTGGGAGTAGATCTCTTCCCCAGTAGAGCTGTGGAATAACTACAGCTCCAGCTGACACCCAGAATGCAGCCTTGTCAAGGACAAGAGTCACAGAACCCAGCTATACTACATCCATATTCCTGCCCACAGAAACTGTGAGATAAAAGACGTTCTAAGCCCATTAAGTTTCAGAATGATTTGTTAAACAGCAATAGATAACTAATACATAAATTAAGGAGTTAAACCACATTTTTTGGTAGTAGTGATAGGCCAAAGAGAAAAGTCATGAAATATATGTGTTGTTTTGAATAAATCCAGCAAAAGATGGTACATTTTAAAAGGTGTACTTAGGGCAGTCAAACTGCTGAACTTTGGCAGGGAAGGGCAGAAGAACATTCACAGGTCTCTGGAATCTCTGCTGGGGGCTGCTATCTTCAGTGTATTTCCCAGCATTTACTGAGCAGTCTAGCTCTCCTTGCCAGCATTCATATCTTACTCTGACACGTGATTTTCTTATTTTCCAGTCTACCTGGTAAGTAAGCCTTTTTGGAAGATAATTCGTGGAAATGACAGTTCTCTAATCTACATCAATGCTTTTCTTTTTTAAAAAAAAGACAAAGGTTATGACACTAGGTTTTCTTTGGAAGAAGAAAATTTTCTTAGAATGGTTTAAAAAACAAAAAATACATAGTTTAAGTAGAATGGTTTAAAAAACATAGTATAAGAAGCCAAGACACTTGCTTTTCTAGATACTCAGTATAAAGGTTAATTTTATCTCTTAATTCATCTGGGCCATAGTGGCCAGATATATGTGGTCAAATGTTATTCTGAATGTTTCTGTGAGGATTTTGATGGGTCAAATTAGTATTTAAATGGGTAGACTTTGCATAAAGCAGATTGGGGAGCGTTATGTGACAGTTCAAGGCCTGAATAGAACACAAGACTGACTTCCCCCAAGCAAGAGGGAATTCTTCCAACAGACAGCGTATGAACTTGAACTGCAACCTTGATTCTTCCCTGGTCTCTAGCCTGCCAACCCACACTGCAGATTTTGGACTTGTGAGGCTCCAAAATTATGTGAGCCAATTCCTTACACACACACACACACACACACACACACACACACACACACCTTATTGTTTCTGTTTCTCTGGAGAACTCTTCCACACTCAGGATGTGTAAGAGTTAATACACTCGGGATGATTTTTAAATCAATCAACCAATCAATCAATCAGTCAACAAACATTTATGGTAAAAACCTCAATGAACTTCAGAAAAAAAAGCAGAGGAGCAAAGGTAAGAATTACTATAGATTTCTCCTCAGAAGTTATGCAGATTAGGAGACAATGGAATGACATCTTTAAAAAGCTGAAGAAAGAAACTGTCACCCTAGAATTCTATACCCAGCAAAAATACCATTCAAAAATAAAGGTGAAATGCACTTTTTCAGATAAATAAAAGTTGAGAGAATTTGTTGCATGCATTTAACGTTATAAGAAATAATAAAAGAAGTTAAGTAGAAGGAAAATAATACCAGATGGAAACTTGGATCTACACAAAGACATGAAGAATGCCAACGGTAGTAAATATGTGGGCAAACATAAGAGATGCTTTTTCTCAGTTTTTTATTTCTTTTTTTTTTTGAGACAGAGTCTCACTCTGTTGCCTGGAGTAGAGTGCCGTGGCATCAGCCTAGCTGACAGCAACCTCAAACTCCCGGGCTCGAGCAATCCTACTGCCTCAGCCTCCCAAGTAGCTGGGACTACAGACATGCGCCACCATGCCCGGCTAATTTTTTCTATATATTTTTAGTTGTCCGATTAATTTCTTTCTATTTTTAGTAGAGACGGGGTCTCGCTCTTGCTCAGGCTGGTCTCAAACTCCTGACCTTGAGCGATCCACCTGCCTCAGCCTCCCAGAGTGCTAAGATTACAGGCGTGAGCCACCGCGCCTGGCCTAGTTTTTTATTTCTTTAAAAAATCACTGGCTGAGGTCTATGCTAACGGGGCTTTCTCTGCAGCTGCCCGTCCTTGGCAACACCTCAGAGTGACTCTGCACCCTGTGGCCTCGCTCATTCACAGGATTATTTGTCAGAACTGTGGGGAGGAATTTTGAGACAGATGCTAGAAAGACCTAATAACTTGCTTTGACCTGAGGTATGGGCATATCTCAGCGATCTGTGCTATTCTTTTTTTTTTATCTGTACAATTCTTGAGTATGGTAGCTTTAGGAGCTAATACGATTTGAACTTATTTATTTTTAGAGAGGGTGTCAAATTGAGAACCAGGCAGATAGATCCATCTACTCTAAAAATGACCCTAAAGTAAATTTTTTCTCTTTTTTTATTATTGTTTATTCTTTTAAGATTTGCATCTATTATGTCTGTGGGAATACCATATAATGCTGTGTTATCATTTTTTTTTTTTTTTGAGACAGAGTCTCACTGTGTTGCCTGGGCTAGAGTGCCCTGGCATCAGCCTAGCTCACAGCAACCTCACACTCCTGGGCTCAAGCGATCCTCCTGCCTCAGCCTCCCAAGTGGCCGGGACTATAGGTGCATACCACTGCACCCGACTAATTTTTCTATTTTTAGTACAGATGGGGTCTTGCTCTTGCTCAGGCTGGTCTCAAACTCCTGGCCTCAAGCAATCTTCCCACCTTGGCCTCCCAAAGGAATACAAATATATAGAATGCTTAAGAATATTTTTGTATGACTAAGGGTTAGAAAAGGCATTCTCAAACAACACCTTTTGGGAAGGACAATTTTCCCTTTAAGAAGGGGACGCGATGCTGCACAGACAAATGCAACAGATGTCCACCATATGCATCGAGTCAGCACCACCCATTGGCTCAGCCCTTTCATGCTCAGACAGGCTGGCCAGGAAGCCCCTGTCACAAGGAGGCTCCCGGGTAATGCGTGGAAGACAGTGGTCTGATTAACATTTATTCAGCAAATGACAAAAATCAACCCCAGAGAAGCAGAAAATATCCAGGTGGCCCAGATTGGTAAATGGCCAGAGATGGTGGGAGGGCTGTCTCTGCCTGTTCTTTCCAGCCTCTTCTCACAAGCCCCTGGTGGTCCATATTGAAATAACAATTACCATTCTTCTTCCAGACACTGTATAAACAGTAACAATGTGGTCATGGCCCCCTTGAGAGGGAACAGTTGATGAGCTCTGTGTATCACTGCTCCCTTCTGCGGAGGAGTGCATTCTGGCAGGATGAGGTCATGGAACCATGGGGTGGCTTCCTGGGTCAGAGCTCTGGAGCAGTGCTGGTGGGTCCCCACACCCCATTCTTTAACCTTAACTCTCCCAGTCACCGGTGGTCTCAGAAATCTCTGAACACACTCGAGTCCCTGCCCTGGTGCAAATGCAAAGGCAGCAATCTGCTCCTGCGAAACGGTTTGATTGGTGGGAATGAGAACCCAGACCCTTCCCCTTCTCCCTCAACTTTTGCATCTCTGGCCCCCAAGCAGATTATGTTTGGACAGCTACACAGAAGAATTTAGCATTTGGTGGACCCACTGCTGGAAGTGATGGATTCTGAGGGTGAACATTGCTAATAGGTAACTAATATTAATTGAAGGAGGCTTTATGCCAGTTATACCTTAATCTCTCTCTCAATCCACCCCAAATCCCCATGAGGTAGGCATTATTATTACCCGGATGTTGCAGGTGAGGAGACTAAGGCTCACCCAGTTACTACAATGGCAGAACCCTACACTCAAACTCTGGCCTGTTTGAATCGAGAACTCTTGGCTTCCCCTGACGGCCTCTGTGACCATGTTAGACCAGTGGAATCCCCAGCTCAATCCCTACCTCCCTCATGAGCCTGCACAGCTCGAGACCTATGGTTATAAAGGTTGTTCACTGCTCAAAGGCCACAGGAGGGTTGAGGGTAGGTGGGCAGTGGCCAAAATACAGCCAGGGCTCTGCTCATAGGGGCTATGGGCCCAGAAAGGGTGCCTTTTTCTAATTTTCTTAAAGATGCCACACTGGCTAGCAGCAGCCCTACCCTAGACCACCCTGGGCCTGCTTGGAATTGACAGCACCCACTACCCTGGCCACTCACACACCTGGCCCCTAAGCACCGTCTTGCCTTGCATTGTGACTCAATTGGTTCCTATGACAAAACGTGGTACTCCCATAACTCACCCAGCATTTTCTTGCCGCTAGGCTCTTGAATGTTCTTCTCTTTCCAGCTGCCTCTCCCATTTCTGTTTCATAAAAGCTACTTTTTGTTTTCTTTGAAACCCAGCCTGATGCCCACTCCTTCAAAAGCCTTTCGGATACCACACTTAGACTTCATTTACTCTCCAGCCCCTCTCTCATACTTATATCCTGTCTCATGATAAGGCCACCTCCTATTTTTTTTTTTGTTTTTAGAGACAGGGTCTCACTACGTTGCCCAGGCAGGTCCTGAACATTTGGCCTCAAGCAATCCTCTCGCCTCAGCCCCAGCTAGTGGGACTATGTGAGCCACTAGGCATAGGCGTGGGGCTCGAGCTGAACACTTTCCATACCTGGTTCCTCACTTCGCAAATTTTATCACGCACATTTCAGAGGAAGAAACAGGCTTAGAGGACTTAAAGTCTTGTCACAGCGAGGAGGCAGCAAAGCAGGAAATGAATCTGGGTGTTCTGATTTTAAAGCTGCCTCCTCCTCCTCAGGGTTGGTTTTCCACAGATGTCATGCCTAGGTGCGAAGTGTCAATGGCTTGAAGGCAGAGGCCAGAAATGGGCTTTTGCAAGTACGCTGCCAAGGAACGAGGGCTGCCTGGCCCAGCTTTAGCAGACCCTGCACCGCCCACGCGGGCCCCCGTGGCTCTCTGGGAAGTAGGATCGCAGCTCTGCGGCCACGCGCAGGGAGACCCTGAGGGACCCTCGGGCTGCGCCGGGCAGCACCGCACGCAGGACGGGCAGGAGGGCGCCGCAACCACACCCAGCCGGGCCGGCTTGTTTACGCCTCTCCTAGCGCCCTCCCGCCCGCCCGGCCACGTGACTCTCCGCCCCGCCCCCCGGGTTCTCGCGTGGCTCCTCCCGCCGTGCCGGGCCTTCTTTTTGCCTCCTTCGGAGTCACAAGATCGCTCAGCGGCAGCCTTGCGGGATCCTTCCGCCCGTCCCCGCCCCCCTACCTTAAAAAACTCTTCTTGTTTTTTTCCTCTCGGCCAGCTCACATCATCATTAATGAGTGGAACGGCCTCTTCTGTTCGGTGGGGTTAGGATTAGAGTTAGGGTTGGGGTTAGCGTCATCTGCGTTTTGGTTCGAAAAGTAGGCTAGGCCTGGCCGGGGACTCTTTTTCATGGCGGAGGCCGCGACCGGCCGTGGACATTTCACCGCGGGGGGAGGTGCCGTACGTCCAAGATGGCGGCGCCCTGTAGGCTGGAGGAACTGTGAGGTAAACAGCTGAGGGGGAGGAGACGGTGGGTGAGTATGGGGGTGTCTCCCCTTCCTTTTTATGGGGGCTTCTCGGGGCAGCGCTGGCATCGTAATCCCAGTCTGAGAGCCTCTGGGGGGTTGGGGTAAGGGGGTCACTTGCCGGGTAGGGACCCCAGGGAAGGGGGATTCGGACAGCTCTCCCCTCCCTCTTATTACGCGCTATCTCCGGCTGGGCCCAGCCGGGACTGGCGGGTCCCTGGGGAGGAAAGGCGGGCCGGGCCGGCACTTCGCCCCTCCTCGGCGGCCGAGGGGACGGCTGCACCCCCGGGCCTCGGTGCCGAGGGCAGGGGTGAGGTGGGCCCCATCGCCAGCCGGTCACTCGGTGGGGTGACAGGTTCACCCGGGGTGCGGAGGGCGGCGGAGAGACGCTCGGCGGGAGCGGAAGGGTTGGGGGTGGGGCTGGACCCTGGACTTAAGGAGAAGGGTCTGCGGTGGGGGGAGAATGAATGGAGGCTGCCTGTGGGCATCAAGGACTCGCCTAGACTCGTTGTCTCCGCTGAAATTTGCATGACTGGAGTGCCTCGCTCCTGGTGTGCTTGTGGGTGTTTAATTGATGGGGAAAGACAGTTACCTTAAAGTCAGCAGAGGTGATTCTTAAGAGACAGCTATTTGCAGAGCAACTCCTAGGCACTCATTCATTCATTTGAGGAACTGGAGGATGAAGAGAGCCTACAGTCGGAGATCCCTTGTAGAATTAAAGCTCGCTCTTTGTGTTTCTTGCTAAAGTGCTTTACTTCGTGTGTCTTGAATTTGTGGGGGGGAGCAGACTTGGGGACGCAGTCCTCCCAGCCAATAACAACAGCTAGCGTTTATGGAGCATTTGCAGTCATCATCTCGTTTGGTCCCCACAACAGATGCAAGAGGCAGCCACTATTAACACCTCCGATGGAAGAAACTGAGGCCTGGAGAGAGTAGGGTAATTTGCCTAAGGTCACACACTGAGAAGTATCTGAGCCAAGAGTGGAACTGGGGTCTAACTGATTCCAAAGAAGTGACTCTTTTATTTATCTGTTACTTGATCAAAGCTGGCCTGTCATTCAGTGATTAGAATTAATCAGTTAGCCTAGCTTTGTACACGTATGTGTGTTTAATTTTGAAGGGGGGTTCACTTGGCTTATTTGCCTTAGCTTTTGTTTTGAGGTGGCAGTGTTGTGCATGTAAACTTGTTAGTCTAAATTAGGCTGAAAAGTATTTGTTTTTTAAATATATAAAACTAATGAGATTTTTGCAGAAAGAAGTCTTACTAAAATCCTTGCTGGATTTTTTTTTTAATAGAAAGCATAGAAGTAGCTATCATTTCACTTTACATAGAGTAAGCTGTAAAAGTACTAAAATAGAATAATACTCTTTTGAGATAATTTGATTTATAATTATGGGATCTACTTGGAGTCATCTGAATTCAAACAGGCTGGCAAAGTGGAGCTGTAAATTTCAGGAAGCATTATAAAACCTAATCTTCTGGGAGCCTTTGATTTACTGAGCAACCACCTGTGATTCTTAAGCATTCCTGAGTAAACCTGGAATATGCAAGTGTGAAAACTGATTTAGGGTTGTGTAGGGAAATGTACCTTTAACAGTCATGCATCAGGCAAATGAGACTCCTCAGAAACACTGAAACATTATTTGCTATTGCCCTGGGGAACTGCAGAATCTTCCTCTAACCACCTGGTGTAAACTTAAGGTGTATTTATAGAAGATGTAAATGGAAAATATACTCTTACTAAAATTAATGTCCAAAACATTCTTAAATCACGTGCCTAGAAGGGCAGATGATGTAAGCTTTCTTTGCTTCATGCATTTCCTGGTGTCATAATGCTTGGTATGTTCCTAAATTCCTAGTTAGAAAGAAGGTGGCTACTAGCCGGTATATTGGAGTATCTCAAATCTTGTGACTCAGTTATACTCTTCCTCACTGGGTTAAGAGCAAAGACCGAGTGTGGTGGGTCTGTTGTGGTGTAATATGATGCCTTCTGTGTGTGCCTGGTTTCATTGGTGAGATGAAACTGAATAATCTTGTCAGGGCAAATCTAATATACACCCATATATGTAATGTGTACAGAATAATGAAATTTCTGGAAACAGGGGATTTCAAACTGTAATGTTCATGAGAATCTCCGTGCACAGATACCTGGCCCCATAATAGGTAGACCTACATATGCAGAGTTTGAGGACACTTTGTGTATATGTTTTGGAAGAAGTCTGCTTCTGACATGCGCTAGAGGTTCAGGACCACTGGCTTGAAGTATCATTCTGGCTATTTGCTTTTAATTTGTTATTTATTACAGAGGCATTTCTTACAATAGCTTCTAACCTCTAATGTATATAGTGTTGGGCGAGTTTTGAGCTCTAATTTAGAGCCTTTATCTTACAGCTGTGTCTTCTTTGGAAGTTTGTTAGGCTACAGGTATGTTCATTTCCCGGTTCCAGGGCCATAGTGAACTAAAATTAGCTTCTCCTGGAATTAATTGGATATTCTTGGATGCCAATGAGTCAAATACAGCACTACATCAACGATTTCGAGTTTTTCTAAAGAGTCAAAGAGCTTTCAACCTTTAACTGGTCAATTAAGTTATCAGCCTCAGTTTCTTCATCTGTGAAGGAAGGGAGTTGGATAGTAAATTAATGAATATTTCTAAGTCTAAATTTATGAGACTTAAAGTCCTTCTGGGGCTTCAGCCAAACATTCTGACCAAGTTGATTGAATCAGAGTGTTAGTGGTGTTAGAGTAACCAAGCAAATTGGTGACTGTTAGCCTGTACAGTTGGGTGAAAACCTGCTTAACCTTTCCTTTATATCATCATATTTTTTAGAAGGTAATTCTCTATAAGGTTCCCATATTACAGATCTCTCTTTGAAAGATTAGTTTTATTTGTATTAGTTTTGTTTGTCATTTAAAATAGCTATAGGCAAGAATGAAAAGTATACTCAATAACATTCAAATTTGTAGCTGTTTGCTTTAAATATGTATGTAGTATATATTAAACACTGAGGTTTTTTTGTTTTGTACCTCAGATCATTAATTGGTAACTAATTTGGTTTGCATGAAATACTCATTTATTTTTCCATTTAAAATGATCTGGAAGAGCATCAGCAGTTTGAGATTAGTCTTTCTCTGATTTACTTTTTAAGCTTATGGTTTCTGGAAATTAGTAGTTTAATGTTTATTTTAACGTCTGTTTTCATGAGAGATAATAAAGATTTGTATTTTATATACTGTATATAAAAATATGTTATCTCAGGACCTTGTCAATTTCTTCTTGTCCCTTCCCTTGTGTAGTGCTAACTTTTGTTATATACAGGTAAGTAGCAAAAGATAACAATACTTTTTAAGGTTGAATGAATTCAGATTGACATCTAGTGAGTGAAGTGCCTTAAAAACCCAGCTTTGATCCCAAACAAGGCATGGTCGATACAGGCCTACAACTCACAGGTCACTTTCTCAAGTAAATACAATGGCAATAGAGGCCATGAAGTGTTTGAGTGACAAGGGACAGTTTTGCCCTTCTGTTGGTGATGTGATAGAAGACACAGTGGGGAGTGACAGGAAGAATAGATGTAGTGACTTTAATGTCTGCAGTCATTAAAACCTGTGCTAGCTTGAGCAGTTCACAGAGCACAGTAACAAACATGAAGTGTATCCATTTTAAGTTACAGAATGGTTTTATCAATGTTTCAAATACCAGTTGTTAAATGGATAGAATGCTAAGCTTTATGTACCCAGCAATACATTTTATTTAGTAGTAATATTGTTATAATAAAGTTTATATTTATTATTTATGGGCCAAACACTGTGCTAGGTATTTTCCATGTCTGATCCTGTTAACTCTTTCTACATCCTTAAGAGGCAGGATAGGAAGAGGAAACTGAGGCTTAGGGACTTGAAGTAAGTTGCCTTAAGGTCACTATTCAGTGGCTAAGCTGGGCTGTGAACCCTGTTTGGTTACTCCAGAGCCCAGACATTTACTCTTCCACTGTGATAAACTGCCTGATCTGCTCATATCATAAACCAACTCACGGGTCAGTGGTTTTTAACTTTTTTTTTTGGGGGGTTGGGAGTGCTCAGTTGCCCTCTGAAAAATCTGTGGGAAACAGGACCAAATGTCCCTTCCTCTACCCTTTATGTCATTCGCCACCCCTCAAAAAAAAAAAAAAATACAGATACAGAATTTTGGATATAGCTTCAGAGACTTTCTGGATCTGAGCTCGAAGCCCAACTGATGATTTTAGATGGATTAGTGCTCTTAAAAATGGACTTGGGCTTTATTAAAAATAATTTTCTTTCGGTTTTTTTTTTTTTTTAGCCAGAAGGCAGGAAAGGCCCATGTCTTTTAAAGATGGACTTATGTACTGTTTGTGTTATAAATCATTTTGTGAAACTTCTATATTGAAAGATTCTGTACACTTTACTGGGAATTTAACCTTAGGTGCCACATTTTAAAAAAATAGAAGTAGAGAACTCAGGTATGTAACCTGCTAAATGCTTGTCAGGCTTGGCATTCAGTCTGTGTTGGTACCTTTAGCACCTGGCAGAATTCCATTGGGCTTTTTTCCTAGGTTTATGCATTATTTCTTCCCCCCTTTGAACCTCGAAGCGGATATATAAATGAATGTTTCTTACCTTCATCCCTCTTTTCTTGTTCCTAGACCAGTGGTTCTGAACTTTTAGTGGGCATCAAAATCACCTGGAAGGCCCCATCCCAAAATTTCTGATTCAGAGATCTGGGACAAAGCCTGGGAATTTGTATTTCTAACAAATTCCCAGGGGATCTTCATGCTGGTGGTGTGAGGACCACATTTTAAGAACCACTGTCCTAGACTATCAAACCCTGTATCTTTCTTGCCTAGAATATTTCTCTTTTGGTCTTATAAACTTGAAACTTAGAGAAATCCCACAGTTTGCTCATATTTCTTTTAAGGGAAGCTTTTCATAGTTACTTTTTGAAACATACACATTATCTG
>NW_012138525.1:959019-959530 GCF_000956105.1 Propithecus coquereli
TGGAAATTAGTAGTTTAATGTTTATTTTAACGTCTGTTTTCATGAGAGATAATAAAGATTTGTATTTTATATACTGTATATAAAAATATGTTATCTCAGGACCTTGTCAATTTCTTCTTGTCCCTTCCCTTGTGTAGTGCTAACTTTTGTTATATACAGGTAAGTAGCAAAAGATAACAATACTTTTTAAGGTTGAATGAATTCAGATTGACATCTAGTGAGTGAAGTGCCTTAAAAACCCAGCTTTGATCCCAAACAAGGCATGGTCGATACAGGCCTACAACTCACAGGTCACTTTCTCAAGTAAATACAATGGCAATAGAGGCCATGAAGTGTTTGAGTGACAAGGGACAGTTTTGCCCTTCTGTTGGTGATGTGATAGAAGACACAGTGGGGAGTGACAGGAAGAATAGATGTAGTGACTTTAATGTCTGCAGTCATTAAAACCTGTGCTAGCTTGAGCAGTTCACAGAGCACAGTAACAAACATGAAGTGTATCCATTTTAAGTTA
>NW_012138525.1:960870-989108 GCF_000956105.1 Propithecus coquereli
TATAAACTTGAAACTTAGAGAAATCCCACAGTTTGCTCATATTTCTTTTAAGGGAAGCTTTTCATAGTTACTTTTTGAAACATACACATTATCTGTTTGGCTTGTATTTTCTTGGTAAATAATTTTGTTCATGTTAATAGAAAGTCAAAACATAGCGTTATTTATGGAAGAGACACTCTTTACCAAAATCAATCTCTGGCCCTATAGGCAAGTTACTAGAGAATTCTTCACTTTTGGAATAGGATATAAGCTTTAGCAAATGGTCCATCAAGGCCCCTAATGGCAGAAGTTCTGAATGGAGAATCTGGCCAGTTGGAGCTCTCCTGCCCCAGTTTGACCTTGAGAGGGACTACAGCTGCTGAGACCCTTTAAATCACAGGTGACTACACATGTTGGCAGGTTTTTCCATCGGCTGTTTTACTCTTACTAAATAGTATTTCCTACCTTTCTCCTTCCTTCTAGGCATCTGTAGGAAGAGAGAATTGGAGCAAGTATCTTCCCCTTTTTAGATGCATTTGTGCTGAAGGCGACTTTGTTCACTTCATAAAATATTACCTGAAAGTTCTTGAGCCAGAGCTGCACATTAACATAGCAGTGTAGTGTTTCTGCTGTATCTAGACTGTGCTTGATAATAAGGTAGTCCATCCATGCCTGGGCCTGTGTCTGAATTGTCTTTGAATTTTTATAGATAAACACTAAATATACAAAACAAGTTATAGTGAAGAGACATCTGCCTTCACTTATACCTGTAGTTGCATTTTTACATCACAGACAAACGTGTACACAATTATCTTAGGTGATTTGATATGCAGTTGCCTATTTTATGTGATTTACAGTTCTGAGGCGTCCTTGAGGATTTCTAGGCCCATCATAGCACTATTTTCCAAAAATCTGAAAATTCAACTGATAATTTCAGATAAAATACTTTCTAAATACATTTTAGGTACCTACCACTAGTATTTCCTAAAGGTATATGTAGCTTTTAGCTCACAGCTTGTAATGCATCTTGGCCAGGGCAGAGATATGTGAAAAAAATGCTTACAGGCCCTGCTTATGACAGCTATACATGGCTGTTAGTCTGGAGTTCGTGTGTAATCCCAGGCATATGCATTATTTATCTGTAAACACATAAAGGATGAAATTAATTAAGATGAACTGTGAAAACAAATTGACCTGTACTCCTTTTGTTTCATCCCAAAATACTAAAACACAAAGCCCTCGTCTTCTCCCTCAAACCTATGCTTTATTTTTATTCAAAAAGACTCCTTGTAGAAGTGAAGTTACAATGTTGCATGTAAATGAGAATACAACTTTTGGGTCAAATATCAAAGAGGGAAAAATCTAGATCTAGGGACATGTTTGTTTTTTAATTTGGCTTTTGAAGATAAGCACATGCGCTGAAACTGCTGTTCCGCTCTGACAGGTGTTTGCAACCATACCCCTCACTTCCTGTCTGGAGGTTCACACATCACATCTTACTTTATTGATCAGAATAATTGTGCCTAGTAGCACCTCTCCCTGGCAGGATTGAAATATAGATGAATAAGTAAGTAAACACTTAAAAATGTAAATAATGGTAGGCAGCCTTTGACACAGCATCAATGCCAATTTCATACCATTACCATTTTTTTTTTTTTTTTAGCATAGTGATAAAAACGGTAAAAGTCTTAACATTGAGCATTGGACAAAAAACACTCTGCTTTCTTATGGTAGTGCCTTTATCTAGGACAGTGATCTTGGCTGGGCAGGCTACGGGATCTCATGTTGTGTACATCCTGATTTTACCCTTGCCTTAGATATTTCTTTTCAGGTAAAAGGTCCAACTGGATTAATTCCAAGAGGAAGTCTGTATGACTCAGTGGACTAACGAACAGCTGATTTTAAGATTCTGAAGATTAGAGGCTCCTGCACTGTAATTCCAGCTCTCTGGCTTGGAGTGCAGGTGATCGGGCAAGCACTCCCTGTCTGCATGGTGTGGTCGGCCTTTCTGGAGGGCCAGCCTGCCTGCTGCGCTGTGCGTGCACTTGCAGGCGCTGCTGAGGACCACTGGAGCTTGATGTCCGGAATGTGCTCCACGTGGAAATATAATTACCCTGTCATCTGGAGCAAGAGATTTTAATTGTTAGAGAGTTGCTCCATCCCCTAGTTTAACTTTGACTGGGATTATATATTTAAGAGCTGTTTCCAGGTGTTTCCATGCTCGGCGTAATGGGGCATATATGTGAGGCTCAACTTTCATACTCTGTATTCATCCCTGGAACAGCTACCAAAGACGCTGATGATACCTTAGCTGAGCTGAATAGTGTGTATCTGCCTCTTGTGTGCCAGGCACCATGATAGGCCCTGAGTGTCTCAAACAGGCGGTCCCTGTCTTCACGCAGTTTACAATCTAGTAATCAGATCATACCTAAGTATAGTTCGTAGGACCCACATTTTAAAAGCAAATGGGAATGCCCCCATAATATGCTGAAATAAAAAAAAAATCAAATGGGAATGTGTATTACTCATATTTAATGTGGATATTTTATACGAGTTAATTTGGACAGAAAGTAGGGTAAAAGGTTCACAAATATCTTGTGCCTGTCATGTAGAAGGATTAGACTTACGTTGTGCTGCTTGAAGGTGGAATTAGGTTTAGTACATTTAAGACATGTCTTAACCCCTAGTCGTTTAGTCAACAAGTGTCGGACACGGTAGTAGCTGCTAGAGACGCAGTGCTGAATAATCTGCAGTCTCTCCCTGGATGCAACGTCTAGTGAAGGAGACACATTCAGTAACTAATTACACTTAGTTAATTGGGTTGTGGTAAGTGACACAAAGAAATATAGGCTGCTGAGAGTATATGACAGGGGACCTGACCTAGTCTGGGGGGTGGGAAGTGGAGTTCTGGGAAGGCTTCTCTGAGGAAGTGATGTTTGAGCTGAGAGTCCAAGGATGAAGAGTAGGTTTAGGAGGAGCGCCGGCAAGAGTCTCCTAGGCCCAGGGACAGCTTGTCTGCGGTGCCGAGGAACTGAAAGGCTAGCCAGGCAAGGTAGTGGGAGGGAAGGGATGGTGGCGGGCGGTGAGATGATGCAGGCCCACTCAGTGCTGGTGCCCTCACTGCTCCTGCTGCCAGCCCTGCCTCACAGAGCTCCCCCAGCAGTTGTGTGTGCCCACGCTGCCCCCAGGGCTGTGCGACGTATCCGCGCATTTAATCCCCACATAGCCTTCTGAGGTTGATCCCATTATTATTCTCACTTGACAGATGAGGTAACTTAAGGTTAGACATTAGAGACTTAAGATAAATAGCCAATGTTACACAGCTAATAAGTGACAGAGCTTGGATTTCAACCCGGAACTAAGTCTAGAGCCTATCCTGTCCATTCGTTTATAGCTCTAATAGACATTAACAAAGGCAGAGATTACAAGTTCAGCACAATATAAAGAATTTTCCAGCAGCCAGCTGTTCAGAAACGTAGACAGGGAGAAGCACGTGCTCCTGATGATTATAAGTGTTCATTCCAGTGGAAACCAGATGGCCACCTGTCAGGGACAGAGTAGAAGGAGCTTGTACCAGATGAACCCCAAACCCCCTTCTGATTGCATCTGGGATTTTGGTTAATTGTAAGATTATTATACACATATGTGTGTCTCTGTATATGTTTTTTCCCTTTAGTGACCATGAAAGACACCAGGTTGACAGCACTGGAAACTGAAGTACCAATTGTCCCCCGAACAGGTAAGGGATAAACAGTCCAGTGGCTGGAGGAAGGTGGGAAGGAGTTAGTTATCTTGCCCTTGGTTGTACTAGTACATAGATGCTCTTTTGCATTCAGAGATTTAATTATTGTTTCAGCGACTTGCCAGGAACCGGACCGTCTAGGGCATGAAGTAATTAGTCAAATTACTGATAATTATTAATTGCTTATTTAGTGCCAGGCACTGTGCTAAGTGCATTATCTGCGTTACTTGTTTTCTTCTTCACAGCCACACTTTCAGTGTATCCCTGTTTTACAGAAAATCTGGTTCAAAGATGTTAATGTAATTTTCCTAAGGGAGACTAGCTAGTGCTTGGTAGACCTGTGACTCAAATCAGTTCTGTCCAGCAGCAAAGTTTGGCTTTAACTGTCAAATTAAATGGAAGCCTGTGTGCCGGCACAGGTCAGTTAACTACTGGTTCTTAACTCTAGCTGCACCTTAGAAATCCACATGGGTTTATTAAAAAAAAAAAGACAACACCAAATGTGGTATTTGGTCCCCACCCCTTAACCTGCTCTGGAGTGGGGCCCAGGCTTCAGGATTGTGTAAGCTCTCCAGATGATTCTAATGTAGACCCTGGGCTGAGAATCCCTGATCTAGCAAATGAGGTTTTGCATCTTATCATGGCTATATCTGTTAATTGTCTTAAATTAGTTTTGGGGGATAAATTATATGCTATAGGGGCTTTTAGGAGTTGGAGGAATCCCAAAGTCTCAGAATATACCTTTCATAAATATTGAGGCCCTGGCATTTCCGTGGAAATGAATTTAGTCTTAGTGACCTAACTAATGACTGAACTGTAATTTCAAGTTTACCAGCAAGAGGACCAAATGCAGCAGAGTTATGTGTGTACAGGAAGGGTATAGGGAAGATAGGGAGTTGTTTGGTCTACTGTCTTTATACACGGATAGCTGATGTGACTTGTGTCATGGCTCGGTGGTTGCTATTTACTGTATTCTGTTGTCTGCCTGTGTCATAGGAATTGTGCAATAAGGTAGGGATTTATTTTTGTCTTATAGATTCATATTGGTTCATAAACAAGGACTTAATACAGATTGTAGACTAACAAGAAGGTGGAAGTATCGTTCTCTCACAAGTAGGGAAAGCTTTCTGAGTTTGACTTTTCATTTTCAATTTTTTTATGTGTACTTAATGCTGTTCCATTTTTATTTTATTATTTTTTAAATTTTTTTAGAGACAGGGTCTCACTCTGTGACCCACGCTGGAGTGCAATGACATGATCATAGCTCAGTGTAACCTCCAACTCCTGGGCTCAAGCGATCCGCTTGCCTCAGCCTCCAGAGTAGCTAGGACTACAGGCACACGCCACAACACCCAGCTAATTTTTTAAATTTTTTTTTATAGATATGGGATCTCACTCTTGACCAGGCTGGTTTTGAGCTCCTGGCCTCAAGCAGTCTTCTGCCTTGGCCTCGCAAAGGGCTAGGATTATAGACGTGAGCCACCACACCTGGCTGCGTTCCATTTTTAGAAGTCCACTGAATGTGAATTTGAACCTAAAGTCAAGTGGTCAAGTGTTCAGATCATTGAGACGCAAGCTGAATATCACCATCGTAAAATGTAAATTCTGGGATACAGAAGTAAATCTCAAGATTTTTAAAAACATTTTTCATGGTTACAATTGTATTACATTTTAGTGGTCAGATTTTAAAAGTTTGAAATTTTAATGTAGGAGAATATTTGTGAGCACTATCAGCTGCGAAATTGCTCCTGTGGTCACTTGTTACACGTGTGTGATACTGTCTTTAGCTGCCACACTTAGTCCCACTGTTAACCTTTTTGGACAAAGCAGAATTCAGGGAAGTTTCTGGTAGATGGTTTTCTAGAAGGAACCTTGTACGTGGGATTCATAGCTTGGCAAGCCTCAAAGATCCTTCTCTTCAATTACTAAAAATTGTTGGCAACCTAAGCAATCATCTTTTTTGGAAAGAAATCTAACTCTTAATAGCATTTTTCTTTTTTCATGTAGGCTATTGTTTATAGATACTTTTTTCCTCTTTTTAAATAATTTTTGGGTTGGATGTGGTGGCTCACACCTGTAATCCACACCTGGCCCAAGTTATTTAAATTTTAAAAACATTTGGCTTAAATAGCATGTACCGTTATTTATAAAGTTATCTAGCTAAACTACTCTTAATGTTCATATTACTAATATATTTAACTATTTGAAAGTTTTTAGTTGTTTTTAATATAAAAATCACATTAATCATTAATTGAAGTTTTTACTTTTATAATAATAAGTATATATTTTATACTTAAACTGACAGAATTTCAACTTACTACACATAGAACTTGGGTGTTTCATCTAGAGTGTTTTACCTTTATTCAAAAGTGAATATTCAGATGTTAACTTACTGTTAAATCTTCTAAATAATTCCTTGTCCACATCACTGATGTTATGTAGCTGGGTGCAGTGGGAGTGCCATGAACGTCGTTATTTGGTCACACACACAAGGTCAAGGATGCGAGAAACGTTGCTGTAAAGGCATTTGACTGTTCAGCCTTCAAACCTTCAAAAGACCAAGGCCAAACACAAATATCAGGGTATATAGAGACTAAAATTGAACTTTGGTAAATCCCTACTTTCCGTGCTTGTTGAGATCATAAGCATTCTGTTTGATCAAGTCTGATGACCTCCTGTAGAACTTAAACTTGGTTCAAGGTTCCTCGTGAATTAGAAAGTAACTTTTATTCAAAGGTGGTGACTAAGACCCTTGCTGCTGCTTTGACCTGAGAGACAGCCATGCAAGGATGTGGGAGAAGAGCATTGCAGGCATAGGGGGAACAACAAATGCAAAGGCTCTGAGCAGTTTTCATATGTTTGAGAAGACCAAGACTAGAGCAGAGAAATGAAGAGGCAGAGGGAGGTTGAGGGGTTGATAACTGGCTGGATCATGTGCAGCCTTGCAGGCTACTTGTGAGTTTGGCTCTTATTATCTCCATGGGAAGCCACTGGATGATTTTAAACAGGGGAGTGATAGATTGTGATATTCCTATTTCAGAGTCTCTTGTGGTTGGTTGCGAATGAATTGCAGGGTAGTGTGAATACAGCAGGGAAAGTAGTGAGGAAGGCTGCTGCTCCCTTGTCTCCAAGAGAGAAGTGATGGGGCTTAGACAGAGGATAGCAAAGGAGACAGCAAAATGAGTGGGTTTGCTGACAGGTTAGACATGGTGGTGGAGGGGTGGAAGAGTCAAGGATGTCATCTGGGTGTTTGCTTTAGACTGATGGTAGTGCCTTTTATTGAGTTTAGAAGATGGCAGAGTAATAGGCTTTGGAGTGGGGAGTAGGCGTTGGAGGTTATGACTGCTTTATATGAATAGAGTCATCTATAGCATGACACTGTGGCACGTGCCCACTAAAGATAACAAACTAAGTGGAAAGTTGCTTTAGCATGTAGGGTACAGAAATGTATTCACCAGATAATGTCTTTTGACTTCTCCTCTGTGCTATTTTCTTTGGTGGCTTACTTCCAAAATGGAAAAGAGACTTTCATGGCTGTAAGTGGATGCTTCGATGTGTCTGTGGTGCTAATCTTTAGGTGATTTTTCCCAGCCTGTCCTCCAGAGGCTGTAAAGTGTGATTAACATGTGTTTGTCCCATCCACCACCACCCCACTGACTGCAGTGAACTGGTCCCTTCCCTCCTTTGGGTACATACTGAACATGTCCTTTATTCTACTAGAATACATGTAGTTCTTACATTGCACTTTCTTCTCTGCTTAGCACCCTGCACTTAGTATACCCTCAAGAAATATTTGAGTTTAAAAAGGAGAGAGATTCTAGTTATGGGACTGACTCCGGAAGCTTATGATTTAACTCTCATGAGGGCTTTTTAAAGTATCAGAAATGCTTGAACACGGGTCACTTATATGAAGAATCTCACACAAAACCCAAGATTTATATTTTTCCTGGAGATTAAAAAATATGGCGAAATAGTAGAATTTTAGAACCAAAGAGAAAAGCTTGTTGCCAAAAATGTTCTAATGTGTTTTAAAATAAAACCTTCTGAAAAACAAGGTAGGTAGTCCAAGCCAGTTAGGCCATACGATCGCCAGGTTGTCTGGATGGGCGCCCTCCTGCTTTAAGGCTGAGCCTCTGTCACTGTGCTCTGGGGCAGCCTGCGTTTAAGGACCTGATCTCATGTTGTCGTCTTCTGACTACACAGAAGACAAGCTCAGAGTCTCATTAAGCCGAGAGTAGGTAAGTAACAATTTTATTGGAACAAAACCAAACATAGGAACAAAATAATTTTAAATTTATAAACTGCATTCTTTATCACTAATTGAGAATCATTTGTGATTTATCTGAAGTAGAAATAAATATGGGGGTTAGCTAGATAAATGTGTTATTAAAAAGTCATCTTGAAAGTGGTGGCCCAAATATTTTTACTAGTATTTTTTATGGTGATATACATGTACTATTTCAGTGAGTGTTTATTTGTACCAGGTACTGCGCTAATTTCTTTACATACATCATCTCATTTAATTTTCTCAGTGAATAGTAAACCTGTCAGGTTGGTATTATCTTCATTTGTAAGTTTAATTTAATTCAACTCAGAACAAGATGAAATTTGTTTTGAACCCTTACAATAAAATCTTACCAGTTGTGGTCTCACACTTCTGAGCCCTTTGAAATTAACTTCCTTTGTGATTTATCTGTAAGATTTATATTTATAGGTATGAGCCAGCAGCTTCCTACGTCATGATTTGCTCTCAAAAATGCATTTAAATGTTTTGATTTTTTTCTGGCTAATGAACTTCTGATTTACCAAGAGCCAAATCAGTGCCTTTCATTTAATTACAATCAGGTTGTAATTAAATGAGAGCATAGATAATATTAAGTTAATATTTGACAGTTTCTGGGGTCATTGCTAATTTAAACTTGGCATCCTTGCAGAAGGAACTTAAGTCGCATTTTTGATTGGAGTTTTCTTTAATGTAATGTTTCTCGTATAGGACTTGTGCATCACTTATGTAAGAATCACCTGGGGTGCTTTATTAAAATACAGATTCCCTAACCCCAAAATTCAGTCTTGGAATGAGCCCAGACTGATGCTCACTGAAGCTTAAGAACTGCTACTTTTGCTTACTCAAAGAAAAGCATATAGGAATATATTTTAATATGGCTGCAAATGACATGTACAATCATGTAGAAGGCCTGGGAGTTGGGCCATCTAAGTTCTGCTTTACCATGTGATCTTGACAACATTATTTATCCTTTTTGGGTATCCACATTACTACCATTTGTAAAATAAGGACAGTGCCTACTTACTTCACAGTTGCTGGACAATCAGAACCACAAGTTAGCTTAATATTACATTTAAGGGCTTGGGGCTTTGGAGTCAGGCAGATGTGGGTTCAAATACCAATTCTTCTCCTTTGCTTTTGCCTCTTGCTAGTTTTGTGACCCAGAGCAAATGGCTTGATCTCTGGGGTCAAAAGTACCGCTCACATGGTAATAGTATAAGGAGTATATTCAATGATGTCTGTAAAAAGTGTATAGTACCTGTCTCACGAATGGTAACTGTTATGACTTGTTTTTACAAATACAACTTCAGAGACCAAATTGGGGAGAAATAATCAATCATAAGTGTATATAGTAACACTTGGGGAATGAGTTGCTTTTTGTATATCTAGATAAGGCAGCTAGCTGTTCCACTACCATAAAGAGCTGGGGTTTTGAAGGGTAAGTTTTTG
The DNA here is from genome assembly GCF_000956105.1 of Propithecus coquereli. Classification (NCBI taxonomy): domain Eukaryota; kingdom Metazoa; phylum Chordata; class Mammalia; order Primates; family Indriidae; genus Propithecus; species Propithecus coquereli. Next base: position 970,326 of record NW_012138525.1, read on the forward strand.
AGGGTTTGCCCTGATGGTACCAATCTTTCCCTGTAACCAGTGGCATTTGGGTGTGCACTAGATGTCTAGGACAAGTAGTGTGCACTAAAACAGAGTGATCCCTGGTTCATGCTAGGTGTTAGACTTAATGGGCTTGTGACCTAACCAGCTGTACTAACTTTTAGATATTGATGAGATTGTCAAGAAGGAATTAGTATGGTTTTAGCTCTTTTTCTGAAAACAGTTTGTCTACTTTTTAGATCAATGATTTGAAATATAAACATAGTCTTAGCCAAAACCCAAGGTAGAATCAGAAGTAGGAATAAGAACTTATATATATGGCCCTGTCATTAACTTGCTGTGATGATCGGTCTTACCGTTGTCAGTTTTTTAGGTTATTCTCTGATTGTTGCATTCCATGGAACTCCTCTTACTTCATAAATTTGCTAATGAATTATTCATACACTGTATCTTCTTTTACCAGCCAAACTGATTGACTGTTTGAATCAGAAAGTTCTGGCCAAACTTTTCACTGCATTGGACACATTCACTGGTTTGTCTTACAGGTAGTTTTTTGTGGGGAAAAATGGGGCCATTTAGTCACACTGTTCGTCATCTTTTTTTCTCAGTCTGGTAGCAGCCCCGATGAAGAGCCTTCAGAACCTTTAATGCATGTCCTGGAGCTGACACAGCACATTCGTGTAAGAGGATGGCCCAGCAAGCGAACGTCGGGGAGCTCCTCTCCATGCTGGATTCCCCCATGCTGGGTGTGCGAGATGACGTGACAGCTGCCTTTAAGGAGAACCTCAGTTCTGGTTAGCAAAGTAAAAAATCCCTTTTAAGCTTATCTGCTAAAGAGAAGAGATTGACCTAGAGCTGAATAGAATCCTGCTGGTAAATTTTAGTTTTCATCTTCTGAAGAGTTTTTTAAATCACCAAAAGAGAGCATACATTGGTTGATTCACTCTGTATGTGTTTGAAACTTTTAATTGTGGAAATAAATATACACCAAGACAGAAGTAAGAGTCACACAGTGAACCCCATGAACCCAGTTTCAGCATTTCTGCCATCTTGCTTAGTCTTACCTCCCTGACTCTGCACCACCCTCCAAAAACTCTAAAGCACACCCCAAATGTATCATTTGAACCGTAAATCATGTATGTGTTTTTAATATGGAAAGTGTTTAACCTCTCTTTAATCTAAGAAATACAAATTTAAACAGTACCCTCTTTTACTTATCAGGTTGGCAAAAATCAAATACTGATCATAGAAACAGGCATTGTTAACAGGAGTATAAATTGTGTTCAGCCTTTTTGAAGTACCTGTCATCAATTTGAAAACATACCATTTGGCTCACTAGTAGGAATCCGTATCTTATATCCTTGAATGAAATACAGTAAAAAATTGGAAAAGCCCAGTATCCTTCAGTAGGTAAATGGTTAAACTATGTAGAGCCACGCAGGGGGCGCTAGTAGGTCAGCAAAAAGAATGAGATAAAGCTGGTCGCTGTGGTGCATGCCTGTAATCCCAGAATTTGGGAGGCTGAGGCAGGAAGATCGCTGGAGGCCTTGAGTTCGAGGATGCAGTGAGCTTTCAATGTGCCGTTGCACTGCAGCCTGAGACCCCCACTCTCTTAAAAAAAAAAAAAAAAGAATGAAATAGGTCATAGTTGCTGACACAGGAAGGTGTTTACAACACATTGTTAAGTGGAAAGAACATACATGTACGCAAACGGAATCTGTATGGATGTGAGAGCTACACGTTTGTGTGTGATTATATAAGTAGGAGGGGGTTTGAAAGGACACAAACCAAACTGAAGGGTGTAATCTCAAGAGTGGGAGGCAGAAGGTAAGGAGGACTTTCACTTTTATCTTACGTACTTTTATACAGTCTGCATTTTTAACAGTGGACATAGATTATTTTTTTGTAATTAAAACAATGAAGAAAAGATAGCATTTCATATGCATTTATGGCTATTGAGGCATATAACCTTGGAATTATCCTATTGTTAAACCTAAATAAAGGAGACAGAAATGTAGTGCTACGTAAAACTTTTGGTGGCATACAAAGAAACATTTTCTTTCTTTTTTTTTTTTTTTTTAAAGAAACATTTTCTGGATTTGTGACAGGCAAGTATTTGAGGTAAATTTAGAATGTTAAAGGAAATAAGTATCATAAATCGCCCTTTTCTTTATTTAGACCGTGGTCCTATGCTTGTAAACACCTTGGTGGATTATTACCTAGAAACCAATTCTCAGCCGGTATTGCACATCCTGACTACCTTGCAAGAGCCACATGATAAGGTAAGCGCTGAAATATGATAGGGCATTTAATACATTCTCTAAGAGTAGTGTAACAGCTTCTATGCAGATACACTGTACAGTTTGTCCAGAGCTTATTCTTTTAACTTCTGTATGCCACAGACATTGTTCCCAGATTATAACTGCATAGAAAAATAACTTGTAAGACCCATGTTTCCTGAAAAGCTTACAAAATAAAACATATTTTAGAGGTTTTTAAAGATATTGTTGTCTAAAGAAATCCAGTAATTCCAATACTATAATTGTATAGGGACGATTTGACCCACAGGTACCCACCTTTCAAACCATGCTTCCAATAGAATTTTTAGACTTTTATCAGTACGGGAACATCTCAGTGCAGGGAATTAACATGGCAAATGAACAAGTCCTGTTTCCTAGCACCAGGCACTTGGAGGGCTCCCTTGTGTTTTCCTTTTGTTTTTATTTTTGTTTGTGATAAACAGCTAACAAAGCATTGTAATCGCAGACTTTGGTAAATCTTGAGTTTGTATATGAGAGAAACTTCACTAGAATTTGAAAAGCTTGCCATTGTGTGCCTCTCATAATACATCTTGCTTTTTTCTTTACTGTGGGCTGAATTGTAACTTCTCCTACTACCTCATTTGTATTTGGGGCCAAACCATGTAGGCTGAGTTGCTTTAGTAATAAGTGGCCTCTTTGTACTTCCAAGAGAGGGGCTGTGAAGTCTCCTCCCCTCTTGCAGATCTGTATTATGGGGATCTTTTTCATGAATTGCAGGCTGGCTAACCCCTCTCAGGCCAAATGCAGCAATGTTTGTTTGCTAATATGTTTTTAAAAATCTTGAATTTTATCTCTTTACCTGCTTGGCCCTCAGTTTACATCAGTGGGAAGACTTGAGATACTCGAGTACATCATTGCTGCCTTTATTTTTGTCAACTTCATATATCCTGTGAGGATTTTCCTTGTTCTTTTACATTTTCAGCACCTCTTGGACAAAATTAACGAATACGTGGGCAAAGCCGCCACTCGTTTATCCATCCTCTCGTTACTGGGGCATGTCATAAGACTGCAGCCATCGTGGAAGCATAAGCTCTCTCAAGCACCTCTTTTGCCTTCTTTACTAAAATGTCTCAAGGTAGGATGTTTGTAAAGGATTTGAATGAAATGGCTTTATGAGTATAGTTCCTGAAATTTTTAGCGACTTAAAACTAGCAAGCTAGATTTTAACTTTTAGAATTTATAAACTTCTAGGCATTTGGTTTTTCTCAAATGTAATATAGTCCAGAGTGGGTACTTAGTAAGTTCTCAAGTATATCACAGTGACTGTCGAATATCTTGTTAACCAAATATGGTAAAATTTCAATCAGATGGGTTCAATGTTACCTTATTCCAGACATCTTTGATTTCATCATCATTGAGCCCTCCCTCAGTTAAAAATACGCTGGAGTCTCTTTTGGGAATCCCTGTTTCTAAATTCTCATTTAGCCAATAGAAAAATGGCTTTAACTTTCTTTTAACCATTTAGGAGTATGTTCTGGTTGCAGCTGTAATTGAGATTTTATTGGTCTTACTGAGTTGTGTTCTATTTTTGCACTAAATTTAGTGTATTTTTCTACACAGGGAGTCAAAACCTAAGTAGAACTTTATGGTTTTAGTTATAACAGTGGCTTGCTGCAGTGCTCGGAGCTATTTGCTTAATGTCTTTTAGTTCCTGGACTTGTTTCCTATCTATACAATAAGAAAATGTGGTTAATATTAACTGCCTGTACCTCACAGAGACATGACACTGTCCAGTAGTGTTTGTTCCAGGATGGCAGTGCCATTGGATCTGTCTGATACAGCACCATGCACATTGATTTTTGTGTCTGCCAAGACGGGTAATTGTTTTATTATCCCTAAAGGTGGCTTCCAAGGAGTCACATTGATAGGGTAGTATAAAAATGTATATTTAATGTTAAGACAAAACAGGAACAGTTTTAACAACTTAATATTTTTTAAGCAAATGGATTGATGAGAATATAATCCAGTTTTGAGGCACAACATTTAGTTCAGAGAGCAAAATACTTATCCTTTCCAAAAGGGTAAGCTTTGAATATTAATCACAGACTGTTACCCAGGTCTTCAGTTAGAATGTTATGATAAATGAAATTAGTTAGTTCCTTTTGCTGGAATCATTATATATTCCCATTATATTCTCAATTCTCCTACCTAAATCATCTTACTAGATATCTGCCATAACAAAAGGCTTGGTGCTTGATATAAAAATTAAGTATATTTAAAACTTTATTTCCAGACTTGTAGATTCCTTTTCTAATAGGAATAATGGATGTCTTAGCCTGCATGGTAGTCCTTTGATTACTATCTTGTTTTATAAACCCAAACCTCAGCTACTTGGCAAAGAGCCATGATTTAATTATGGACCAGGTGAGCTCTGTAGCTAGTCAGAGTTGACTCATCATCTGTTGGATGTTAAATATCTTCAATTAGCCTGAAGTTATTTGACTTAAACTATAGGCATGGTCAGAGGTTTCCATATCTTTTTAATTTGCTGATCTTTAAATATTGCTATGAGTGAGCCATTAAGTTGACTTGTTAGTGCTGTATTTCTTTATAGCACTGTATGTTAGTAATATCTTCTTCCGTTATTCTTCTGTCGTAGTCCTTTAAAAAATATGGAGTTACTTGTCATTGTGTAGTGTTTTTTTTTAAATGACATAACGGAAAGTAAATATCTTAGGGTGTGGTTCAATGAATGAAAACAGAGCCTATGTTCTGTTAAAAAGCAACTTCTTGTGCTTTCATCCAAGTGCTATAAATAAAACATCCTAAGGCTTCAGGCCTTGGGAGTCCCCAAGTCCAGTTTAAGCTCATCTTCCAGGTGCATCTGTGTAGGTATGTTGTGAGTGTCCTCACAGAGTCACTGCGGTAGAGCCGGGACTCAGGAATTTTTCTGTTAAGTCTGTTTTAATGTCCCCTCAAAATCCTTTGGGACATGAGCATGTGTGTGAACTTCTGATCTGTGATTCCCTCAGTATTTAGAGCCTCATCACATACTGTGCAGTGCTGATCCTGGTGCTCTTCCTGATGGGTTTCTTGTTTGACCCTTCCTTCTGCAGATGGACACCGACGTGGTCATCCTCACTACAGGTGTCTTGGTGTTGATAACCATGCTACCAATGATTCCACAGTCCGGGAAACAGCACCTTCTTGATTTCTTTGATATTTTTGGCCGTCTTTCATCTTGGTGCCTGAAGAAACCAGGTACAGATCTCCTAACGTGCCCATCAGATCTTACGAGGTGAATGCTTTCATTGTTGATTAACAGGTTATATGCTGTAAGGCAGTGGTCCCCAGCCTTTTTGGCACCAGGGACTGGTTTCATGGAAGACAGTTTTTCCACAGATTGGGTGTGGGTTGGGGGGGAAGCAGAGCTCAGGTGGTGATGTGAGCGATGGGAAGCGGCTGTATAGACAAAGCTTCACTCACTTGCTCACCGCTACCTCTTGCTGTGCCCCTCCCCCCGCCCCCTGGTTCCTAAGTTTGATGGAAGACAATTTTTCCACGGGTATGTTGGGGGGGGATGTGGTGGAGCTCTGTGGCCTGGTCCACAGCCTGGGGGTAGGGTACTACAGCTGTAAGGGATGGACATGTAAAATTTATAGCTGAAATGAATGGTTTTCTCTAGAAAGAGGAGGCAGCACCTTGGGCATGTCTACTATAGGCACATGTAAGAAGCATGACTGTTGAGATACCTTCCTTATTCTATTGACTTAAAAGGACTGGTGTCAGAGAAATTGATTTGGTAGGATATAAAACTACTAATTTTTGGTAGTCAGTCTAGAAAACAGCTTCTGTCTACATGGTAGCATATAGGACTAAGCTTGTGGGACATTTTTATTGTACTCTGTCCGTTGTGATAGAACTCAAACATCTGGTTCTGAGAACGTGTTCATTGTATCTATAGGAGGAGGAGGGAATGCAGCATATCCTAATTAGTGTTCCGGTTCCAAACGCGGTGGGTTTTTTCATGTTGGCCGGTAGCATAGCTCTATCAAAGTGATTCCGAAGCTGTAAGCATGTGAAATTCAGAATATTTAGGTAATCCCAGCATGAGATATTTATATCAAAAGGATAAAATATGTAAGACCTGTGAGACAGAATGCTGTGGCTTCCTGTATAGGATTAAATAACAAGCACAGGTCCATGTGGTGCCAGCTTATTTAGCAGGATCATCTTGGGGAGAAAGGTATGTTTCATTTTTTTAAAGTTAAAAATTCCTTAAGTTTTTATTCCTGGTACCACTGTCACAATTTACAGGGCAATATGCCTGATGTAATGAAAAGAAAAAGACAAAACTACAACAGATAAAAGACCTCAGGAATGTACATCTAATTGATATTGCATTGCATTAATTGATACCTGCACTTTCTGCAAACTATGGTTATGACAGGCCTGCGTAAGCTGCAGCTTTCCTGACAACTCTTCACTCTCTTTCCTACTAAGAACCGTAGCCCTTTTCTGCTGTTTTTAGAACCTTCTGCCATGTCTACCACCTCCACCATTAGATCCATAACCACCACCACAGGGACTGCCTGCATCTCTTCTACCAAAACTGCTCCCTTTCATGGGTCCGTAATTTGATTCCTTTTGTCCACTATAATTTCCAGAATCATTGTAGTTCCCACCACCACCATAGTTAACCACTGCCAAAATTTTCTCCTTCGTCGTAACCATCATATCAGCCACCACCGCCACCATATCCACCACACTGGTTTCCATATCCTGGTCTACCACCACCATGGCCCCCTCTACTACTATAAAGGACCACTGCTTTAGTTTGCCACCGTCACATCCTCTGTAACTAAACCTCGCTGCTACCACCTCTGCCACCATAGCCTCTTCTTCCACCAAAGTGTCCACCACAGCCAAAATTACCTCCACCACCTCCAAAGTTTCCTCCATGACCCGTAAAGTTGCCAGATCCACCTCCACGACCTCTTTGTGATCCAGCAGACTGCATCTCTTGTTTAGAAAGGGTCTTTTTCATTTCACAATTGTGCCCATTAAGAGTGTAGTGTTTCTGAACAACAATTTTATCAACTATATCATGATTTTCAAAATTTACAAAAGCAAATCCTCTCTTTTTTCCATTCTGCCTGTCTTCCGTAACTACAATGGTTTCAGTCTTGCCATACTTTTCAAAGTAGTCTCTCAAGTTATTAATATATTCTTCAGTATTTTCTTTAAAACCACCAGCAGGCTGGGTGCAGTGGCTCACACCTGTATCCTAGCACTTTGGGAGGCTGAAGTGGGAGGATTGCTTAAGGTCAGGAGTTTGAGACCAGCCTGAGCAAGACCGAGACTCCTGTCTACAAAATATAGAAAAATTAGACAGGCATGGCATGTGCCTATGGTCCCAGCTACCCTGGAGGCTGAGACAGGAGGATTGCTTGAGCCCAGGAATTTGAGGTTGCAGTAAGCTATGATGACGCCACTGCACTCTAGCCAGGGCGACAGAGCAAGACCGTCTCTCAAAAAATAAAAATTAAAAAAAAACCCAGCAAAAATTTTCTTCACTGTTAGATGGGCATTAGGCTTTCTGTAAAGCCTCTCCAGAGACAGATTCTGTGAAATCCTCTCTAGAAATAGCTCTCTGGTTCTACTACCTGCCCATCAGCCTGTGTGGCCCAGAACACATTGCTGCATCTGCCTCTTCAATACAAGAGTCAATCACAAAACCAAAGCCCCTGGAACGTTTTGTTTGGGGGTCTCTCTACCAGATAATCTATGAGTGTACCCCATTTCTCAAAATGTTCTCCTAAACCACCATCTGTAGTTTCAAAGCTCAGGCCACCAATAAATAGTTTTCTGAACTGCTCTGGTTCTTTTGGATCATGGCCCTCCTCCCACTGGTGGCGACGGTGGCCTTGGTCAAAGTCAGGCTAGGGGCACCTAAGTGACACTTTTACCTCCATTTTGAGACCAGACTCACTTCTTCCAACTCAAGTTCAATATGGGACTGAGAAGAAGAGCCATCTGTCCATTATTATGCAGGACCTTTATGTGCCCTGTGGACACAGGGGTTTCCACAGGGTCTAGGTAAGGCTAAATTAACTGAATTTTCAATTTCTCCCATTCTTTGCTCTTTAAGCTAATTTCTAGGTAATAGCGTTTTAACTCTTAGTTATAAATCTGCAAAACTAAGACCACATACTGATTTTAAAAGGTTCTCATACATTCATTCGACAAATATTGAATGCTTGTTAAATGCCAGGCATAGTGCAAAGCACTGAGGGTACAGAGATAAGACAGTCCTTTTCTCAAGAAACTCATACTGAATTTGGCAGTAGAAAAGTATAATTACAATTTTAGGGAGAGTAACTATCATGAAGATAGTTCAGTACTGCAAGAATGTTTGGGGTTCTTTCTGGGGAACGACTGGAAAGGAAGGCAGAGAGTGGATCAGTAAGAGCCTTCATGGGTCACACTCAGTAGATTGGAGTTTATCCAAAGGCCATAGGGAGCCATTGGTGGATTTTAAATAAGGATGTCTGCTGTGTTCAGATTTGCATTTTAGGAAACCACTTTTACTATCTTTGGAGTGAGGTGAGAGTATACATAAATCAAAAGTCTCAAGGCTGCAGTGAGCTACGATCGTGCTACTGCACTCTAGCCTGGGCAACAGAGCTGGACCCTGTCTCAAAAAAAAAAGAAAAGAAAAAGTCATGCCGGCAGCCACGTGTTCGTGTCTGTTTTACACACCTCAATCTTGCTCAATCTTGTGTCCAACTAAGAGGCTTCTCCTAACGGTTTCCTTTTTTAGGCCATGTGGCAGAAGTCTATCTCGTCCATCTCCATGCCAGTGTGTATGCGCTCTTTCATCGCCTGTACGGAATGTACCCTTGCAACTTTGTCTCCTTTCTGCGTTCTCACTATAGTATGAAAGAAAACCTGGAGACTTTCGAAGAAGTGGTCAAGGTAAATTAAAACTGCTTGTTTATTTGGTATGTAGCATACTATTGAGACAGGCTGCATTTATCCCTTTCGAATTAGGTGGTAGGGAAATTTTGAAAAGAAATTCCACTTTCTCTGAAATTCCCCCTTATCCATAGGCAACCACTAATCTACTTTCTGTCTTTATAGATTTGCCTATTCTGGACATTTCATGTAAATGGGCTTATACAGTATGTGGTCTTTTGTGGCATCTTTCAGTTAGTATAATGTTTTCGAGGTTCCTCCATGTTTTAACATGTATCAGTACTTCATTCCTTTTTATTGTCAAATAATATTCCACTGTTTGAATATACCACAAACGTTCAGCCCTTTATAATTTGTCAACCCAAACTCTTCTAGCCAATGATGGAGCATGTGCGAATTCATCCGGAATTAGTGACTGGATCCAAGGACCATGAACTGGACCCTCGAAGGTATAGAAACTAAACTACCTAGTGACAGAATTCTAAAGAAGCTCTTGAGAGATTGAAAATGTGATCTAAGCAATGTCTCTGTTGAGGTATTATTTGGGAATATAGGTATTCTACTTACAGAATCATTCCATTTGGAAGGACTTACACAGCTGAGTGCCTTGTATGAGTCTGCAACATATTCCTCACAGTTGGAGGACTGATAGCTCATTCAGCAGAGTGGAGCAAGTCGCAGTGCAAGTGCCTGTCCCCCAGAGCTCCAGAAAGGCTTGTGCCTTGGTGGTGCCAGTGACAGTGTGAGGAAGGAGGCGGAGTGTGTGTGGCTGAAGCCAAGTGGGTTGCAGAGCATCATGTGTTGAGTGGTTGGGCTCCCTGAGGCCCTTTCTCCATCCCGCATGGCCAGGTGACTACTGTCTGCCATGGGGCCCTGCAGAAGTTCCCAGGTTTGTCCTCTGGAGAAACTGCACCTGTGAGGCTCCTCATTTACGGGTACCAGGCACGGTGGAGAGTGGTGCTGAGAGCGAGACTGGAGGGAGGGAATGAAAGGGAATTTAAAGACACACCTGTGGGAGGTGCCGTGAGTTCCCTCTACTCTTCTCTGGCTTATACTTCCCAGCTAGGGGATTGGGCCATTTTTGGGGAAACTGACCCACACATACTGACACTTGAGTATCTTCCACTGAAAAAGCTAGCTCATTGCCTGCTTCCCCTGCTGTGAATTTTACCTCTCTACAAAGCCTGCCTCTGCCACACAGAGCCTTAGTCAACTTAAAACAGCTTGTTGTGAGATCTATGTAGAGAAGTATAGAAAATGCCTATGTGCAATTTAATAATAACACACCAACACATGTAGCCAGTACACAACTTAAAAAATAGAACATTACCAGTTCCTTAGAAGCCCCCTCTCTGCCTATTCTCTGTCCCACCTCAGACACAATTACCATTCTTTTTTGTATTAATTGTTCTCTCACTCTTTATAGTTTTACCATGTTTTGTTTGGAAAAGCTGGTTGTGAAGCAAAGCCTGGCTGAGGAAAGGGCAGTTCTGTTGCTGTTGCATGAAGGTTTCCAGAAGATGAGAGGAAGACCACTGTGTCTGGGTCTTGGTCAGGTTTCTCCTTCCTTGAGACTTTACAGCCCCTTCTGGGAAGTCAGTGCACAAGGTCATTAGTGAGGCCTGGGAAATGTATGGCTTAACCTCGGCAGAGCGTCTGGCAGGACTCCTAGCAAGGGCCAGGTACTGGATGTGCTACTGAAATATGGCAGAGGGAGAAGACTGCCCTGTGTTGGCCACTTCAAGCTCTCAGGAATAGGTCAGAGCGGAATTCTTCTGTGGGATAAAATGAATGTCCTCAGCCAATCTGGCAGAGAAGGGAGAGTAGGAACTCCATCAGTATGTAGTCAAGACAAGCCAAGTTCAGACAAGTTATCTAGGCCAGGGTCACCTGTCTCTGTCCCTTGGTTAAAAAGATCACACGGGGCAGCAGGAGCTTTGATAAGGGCCTGCACCTTGCCTGTCTCTTGGCAGGTCTGTTCTGATCTGAAGTGGTTGTCATCTGTGCCTAGTACCCACCTGTCATCCTGCTTTCCTGGGGCTTCCCTCTGCCTCTCTCCTGCTCAGGATCTCCCATTTCCTGTATCTCATGCCTTCTTTCTCAGTTTGCTCTTTTTCTGATGGAACACATCCTCTGTCCTTTTCAAGGAAGGATGCGGTTGTTGAATTGTTTGGTGTAGACTTCCAGGTTGGGAGTCGGGCTCATTTAAGTAATCTGAAGGCGTTGTTCTGTGGCCGCCTTGCTTCCAGTGTTGCTGTTGAAATCCAAAGACATTTTGTTTCTGATCATCTGTATCTGCTCTATTTTTCTCTATGGGGCCGGTAGAGTGTTCTCTTTGTTGTCATAATATTCTGAAATTTCCTAGTGATGTGCCTTGGTATGAGTCTGTTCTTGTTCAATCTAGAAGCTCTTTATGTTCTAGGAAATTTTCTTTAGTTATTTTGTGCTTGATTTTCTTTACTCCATTGTGTCCGTCTTTCCTGCTAGAAATGCTAGTGCAGTCATGTGCCCCATAACTACATTTCAGTCAGTGATGGACCCCATATACGACAGTGGTCCCATAAGATTATAATACCCTATTTTTACCATAATACCATGTACCTTTTCTAGATATGCAAGTACTTGCCATTATGGTACAGTTGTCTGCAGTATTTGATACAGTAATATGCCATACAGGTTTGTAGCCTAGGAGCAGTAAGCTATACCATATAGCCTAGGTGTGTAGTAGGCTGTACCATTTAGGTTTGTGTAAGTACACTCTGTGATGTTCACACAGTGATGAAATTGCCCAATGATGTATTTCTTGGAACGTATCACTGTTGTTAAGCAACACATGGTTGTGTGTGTGTATTAATATATATATTTATATATTCAGAGTTTTCCTTTCCCTGCATAACCTGTTTCTTCTAAGCTGCTTTCTTTTCTGTTTTGTATTTTTTTAAATCCTTGACGCTTCCTGCAAAGATCCAGTAATCTCCTTACGTTTGCACAGGGAAACTAAAAAGCTTTGTTCACGATGGTGTGACTTGTTCACTTTCAGCTTCTTTGTATGTTCAGCTGAGTATCTGTTAGAGATGTCAGTTTTGTTTTTCTTCTTGAGCTTGTCAAATTTTTTAGAACAGAGTCATCTGATCCTCAGGCTCATAAGGGTTTGGTTGCCACTGGGGAGAAAGGCTGGTGGTGAGGGGTGGATTGTTGGTCTTGGCATTCAGAATATATACATTCACTTAATCCCTTCGTTCGGAATGGTACTCATGCTCTCAACTATTTCTGGAATACTTTGTCCAGAAACTCCTTGTTTTACTCTCTCTAGAGGATAATCCGGATTTCTGATATAAAAGAGCTGTTGCCTGGGAGCGTGGAGTTGAGGAAGGATCCAGGGGCTCTCCCTGCTCCTCTACCCATTTTCACTTGTCTTCTACGTTTTAGCTGCCCTCATCCACCTGCCGCTTCTCTAGGCCTTTAGCATTGTAAGTGTTCTGCAGTATAATCAGGTTGACTCTTCGCTTCGAAAAAGTGGCAGCTTGGGATTTTGCTTTCTTGAGTTTGCTATGTCAGTTACCACTTGCCTATCGATTTCTAGTTTCAAAAACTTGAGGTGCTATTCTCTCTTTCCCCATTTTTCTCCTCCTCGTGTCTTTATGTTTAAAAACAAGCAGTCAAAGAAAACTTTAGACGGTGGGGTTTCAGGAGGTTGTACAGTTGGGTGCGTATGTTCAACGAACTGTATTAACTTGGAAGCCACCTCAGTCAGCTTCTAGTGCCACGCTCACCTTGGCTAGGCAGATTATCTGGCTTTTGATGAAAGTTTTATCATGAAAGACAAAGATCAACATAAAGAGGAGAAAAAGGGGCTATTAAGAAACAATGATGATAGAAAAAAATGTCTACAATAGCAACAAAGATAAGGCATTTGTGTATACATAAAGTTCAGGATGCCACAGAAAAGGAACATTTTAAGACTAAAGAAATGATTGCCAAAATAAACATTTCAGTAAAACAATTGGAAGTTAAAGTTGAGAATATCTCAGAAAGCAGAGCCAAAGTGTAGAGATGGATAATATGAGAAAATAAATTTAGAATGATCAGCCTAGGAAGTCAACATCCAACAAAAAGAATTCTGAAAAAGGAGGAGAGGCTGGGCACCATGGTGTACAGCTATTGTCCTGGTTACTTGGGAGGCTGAGGTGGGAGGATCATTTGAGGGCAGCCTGGGCAACATAGTAAGACCCTGTCTCAAAAAAAGTGGAGGAGGGGAAAGGAGAAAACTTTGGTGGAAGATAAAGTTGTAAAAGAAATAATAACAAAAAAATGTCCTAGAATTGAAGGACATGAGTTTCCAAATTGAAGGGGCTTACCTAGTGCCAGCTGGATCAGTGAAAAAGAATGCCACCACATCTCAATATTGTGAAATTTCAAAATGCCAGGGATAAATTTTTCAGAGAAAGAAAGAACCCAAAACACTTACTAAGGATCAGAAATCAGAATGATGTTAGCTTTTGAAATATCTTCAAAATTGAGAGAAAAAGGTTTTCAACTTAGAATTCTATACCCAGCCAAATTGCTTGTCAAGTATGAGACACAGATATGCAAGGACTCAAATTTACCTCCTGTATACCCTTCCTCAGCTCACCACTGGAGCGTGTGTTCCACCAAAATGAGAGTAAAATCAGGGAGGAGAAGGACGCAGAGTCCAGGAACCTAGGGCCCTGGCTTAGGATCGTGTCAGGATCACAGCTGCACAGCAGTGCTAAGAACCACTAGTCCAGACTGAAGGAGGAGAGGGAGGGCTCAGAACAGAGTTCTTTAGGGAGATGGGGGAGTGATCCTAGTAGATTCTTTGTATTTCATTATGTAGAAATTATATTAGGCATAGTTTCAGAGCTGTTAAAATAAGTTTAGGAAAAATTAGTGATACATAGAAAACTGAGGAAAACAGAAAAATAAAACTCGAGGACAAACTAAATTGAAGAAGAAAGGCAGTGTTATCATACGCTTTGCCTCAGCCATGAATAGTACATAGGTAGTCATAATAATTGTTGAAATCAATTTTGAAAAAAACAAAAACAGTAATATACTTATTTTGAGAGCACTGGGGAACAGGGAAAGGATATATGGAAGTGACCTCAGTCTTCACCTCCCATAAAAGAAAGTTAATAGATGATGTCTACAGTTTATAAATCAAGAAATTAAAAGCATAGGGCATATTCTTTAGGAGTATGGAGGTAGGACAACAGTTTTGGAAACAACCCCCAGTGTGGTTGCAGGGGAGAGAGGTGGGAGGTATCCCTTAGTACTGTATTGACTTTTTTTTTTTGTATTGACTTTTTAAACTACTGTATTTCATTGAATCTAAGATACCATTGGATGTATTTATATTTTATGTACATCTGAGAAAAAATACCAAATAAACTAACACACAACTAACTGTAGTTGACAGTTTCAGAGATAATAATATGAAAAGTCCATTTAAGAATCAAGGAAATTTTGTAAGTACGTATATTACTTTGATTAAAATAAAACATTTAACTGTATTTCTCCTTTATTATGATTCTCATTTTCTTCTCTAAAACCAATGTTCTTATGTGTGCATAAGTGTCTCAACTCTGGCTCTCGTTCAGTCACTGTCCAGTCACGCTGAGAGTGTGTAAAGAGGAGTCTGCCCCCAGTAACCTTGTACCACAGATAATGAACTGGGCAGTGAGCGAAGATGCAACCCTGAAATCGAAAGGCTTGCCCGAGGGAAGCTACCTTGTGTGCTCCTCACACCTTGGACGCCTTCATTTCTGCATCTAATACCACATTTTCAGCATCTAAGATATAATGAGCATCCGCCAGCAGTTGTGTGGGAGCACACGTCTTGTTAGGGTAAACCCATGGAGTGTCCTTAGTGTTTCTGTGCTGTTCTCTGTAAACTTTGGAACAAAAAGTGAAAATCTCTCCTGGAATTTACCACTTAGAAACACATTTAGTGAAGTTATATTGTCGAAAAGAAAGAAAGTTTATATTTCAGTAGGCATTCATATTTTAAATGTTCTGCTATTTTTTATTTTTATTTTTATTTTTGGCATAAGGCCTCTCTCTGTCTCCTGGTCTAGAGTGCAGTGGCGTCATCATAGCTTACTACAACCTCCAACTCCTGGGCTTGAGTGATCCTCCTGCCTCAGCCTCCTGAGTAGCTGGGAGTATAGGCATGCACCACCTCACCTGACTAATTTTTCTGTTTTTTGTAGGGGGTCTCTGATTGTTGCTAAGGCTAGTCTCAAACTCCTGACCTCAAGCAATCCTCCCACCTCAGCCTCCCTTTATCATATAAAGAACAATTCCACTGTGCCAAAAGGTTCCATCATGGCCTTTGTGGTCCATCTCCTCCCCCATTCCTGGCAACCATTGACCTGCTGAACACATGCTTTTTCATGGTGGTGTAATACTATTTCTTCTGTAGAATATATCCCTTTGGTTTGATTTTGGGTTATTTCTTCTCTTTTTATTATAAGCTGTATTGTGCTTAACATTTTTGTACATCTTGATGTATGTCTATTTCTATAGGATAGATTCTTAGAAGTGGAACTGTAGATCACATAACAAGAATCTTCAGACAATTCTTAAAATATCTTTTCTAGTTTATCTTTCTGTATGGTTTTTCTGGACTAGTGACGGATTTGAATCTTGAGGCTTTGATAGAACACTATAAGTTGGCCATAAGTCTTAGCTGATTGATGGTTTCCAGGCCTCCCTGATCTCTGATTACCGTTGCCCCAGAGGAGATTTTCCTCTGGTGGCTTCTCTGCATAATTTATGTTCTATTTTTAGGCTACGCTTAGTCTTTTCTTGATGAAATTTTTGTTTCAAATTAGTTTCTGTTAATATGATATAACCACTTTAAATAGGGAGAGTATGGATTTGAAAAATTCATATACTGTTGCTGTTTTGTACTTGGGCTGGCATGGTTCTGCCTTGTTTTTTGCTGTCACAGTTCCGTAGCTGGCACTGAGTCGGCACTCTCAAGTATTTAATTGAATTGATTGAGTGGATTACAATTTGCATTTCTTGACTGTGATTGCCTTTTACAGGTGGAAGAGATTAGAAACTCATGATGTTGTAATAGAGTGTGCCAAAATCTCTCTGGACCCTACAGAAGCCTCGTATGAAGATGGCTATTCTGTGTCTCACCAAATCTCAGCCCGCTTTCCTCATCGTTCAGCTGATGTCACCGCTAGCCCTTATGTTGACACACAGAATAGCTATGGTAAAAAGTGACTTTGGTACTTATCTGTTTTACAATTTTGTCTCTGGAAAGCATTGTTTACTTTTGTTGATATTATTTTCTTTTCTTAGAGTAAGACAGCTCCTAGGAACTTTTCCCCTAATGTTTTAAATTTGCATTTATCTCAGTTTTCTTCTAATTAATTTCTCCTTCAAGTTTAACTTAGATGTACTTAATCTCCTACCTGATAGTATGCCAAGAGATTTGGTGATATGTCTTCAACACTTAACAAGGAAAATGGATTTACGTATTTGATGTCTAGGCCCTGCCTCATAAGGGAATTTTTCTATTCTTCAGACACTTGGAGTGAGGCCTACTGGGCTATAGCACTGACACAGTTTAAATTAGTCTGGACAATTTAGAATTGGATTCATACAAAAATCTAGGCTTTATCCATAGGTTGCACCCACTGAAGCTGTCATCCGTGTTGTGCTTTTTCAAGTTATTCTGGGGCTTAGCTAGACATCAAACCTTATTGAACTTTATGTCCAAAGAGCATTTAAAGAAACTTTTAAATGATGTTAGTTTGTCCCCAAGGATGTCAGGAGGTCCCTCAGGTTTTTTAAATATAGAGAATTGAATATTATTGAATGATCTAGAGGACCATCATTTTTTATCAGAATAGTCTAAAACCACACACTAACCCCTGTGTTTCTTCCCTTTCATTTCAGGGAGTGCTACTTCTACCCCTTCCTCCACTTCTCGGCTGACGTTAAATACGCCAGGGCAGCTACCTCAGACTCTGAGTTCCCCGTCAACACGGCTGATAACTGAGCCGCCACAAGTATAGTGTCAAATAGTGTGCCTGCTCTCTCCTTTACTTTGTGGTGAAGCTGACCATTTGGGTCAAGTATATGGTTGGGAAAGTTTCACACTGCTCATTTCAGGAGTCACTTTTAAGAATCCATGACAGTAGCAAAGAAAGTTACTATTGTCTCGGGTGCATCTTAAAGTCTTGATTTACAAAATGCAACTTGTCTCTTGATAAAGCTTTAATAAGATGCCTTTTCAAGTTGAAAATGCTAAATTTAAACTAAACATTGGCCATGCATATGAACCTTGTGGATGACTTAGTATTCACTTGCCGTTGCTGATGTACTTTATTAACTTTCCAGGCTACTCTTTGGAGCCCATCTATGGTTTGTGGTATGACCACTCCTCCAACTTCTCCTGGAAACGTCCCACCTGATTTGTCACACCCTTACAGTAAAATCTTTGGTACAACTGGTATGTATGTCTTAGGTTGTATTTGACTGGTTGGTTTGGAGCTGCCTTTGATGATAGGAGCTGTCTCTTAGATCTGATAGTGAGTTTGGGGACCCCTTGTACTTGTCGATCTGTTCTTGACACCTGTTGCAAACCTCTGGGGCTTTCATAATGTACAAAGTTAGCCTAAAAAAAAAAAAGGACTTATATGGATTCCCAGAAAATTAACTCTAGCAGCTTTATATGTAGTAAGTTAGGCTGAAAAAAATTGGCGATTTTTGTAATAGTTGGGGCCAATGTTCATATATACTCTGCCCTTGTCTCTGAGCAGGTGGAAAAGGAACTCCTCTGGGAACCCCAGCAACCTCTCCTCCTCCGGCCCCGCTCTGCCATGCTGATGACTACGTGCACATGTCACTCCCTCAGGCCACGGCCACACCCCCCAGGAAAGTGAGTGCGAGCTGTCTGCCGCCCTCTGCCAGCACGGTGACTTCCTTCAAGCCTCATTTGGGGAAGCCTAATTGAGCCAAATAGATAGAATTCTGACTTAAAACGTGATGGATTTATTTCAGAATAATTGAAAATAGACTAAACAGCAGCTTTCAAGGTGTGATCTGCTGACCCCTGGGGTCCAAAAACCCTTTTAAAGAATCCGGTAGATGAGACCTGTTCTCGTAGTAATGCGAAGCCGTTTCCTTTTCCACTCCACTGGAGTCTGCGCCGATCGTACGAAGACAGTGGCATATAAAATGGTGGCACCTTAGCTTGAATCAAGGCAGGCACTGAGCTGTGCTAGTGGGCATTGCATTCTTCCTCGACATGTTCTTTCAGTTTTAAAAAAGAAAAAAAATTAAAAACTTATGAATATTCTTTATTGGGCAGTAAAAATTATTTTATTAAATCTTGGCCCTTGGGAACATGTGTATTTAACATTCTTGGTGACAAAATATTTAATAGGAGATATGCATGAAGCACATTTGCTGCATACTAAAGTATGATGGTAATCTCAGGTCCTTGTGTGATTATTTGAATTAAGAACTGAACTAGCTTTTTTCCATGGGGCACCAGTTT
>NW_012138525.1:989633-1027078 GCF_000956105.1 Propithecus coquereli
ATTTGATGTTTTGATACTGTATAATGAAGTATTTCAACATTTGGAAGATCTAAATAACTTGGTGAAGCAGTATTTTCTAAATGTCCAATGTATGATGTTATAGAATTGTGCACAGGTAAAAAGTGTATTCGCAGTGTAAGGTAGGCCAGTGGATTTTAACACAGTATGAAAAGTTAATTTATATGGTTTCAGATTCTATTTTGTAAATAACTTTTAAGAAACTACCACAGTCAAGTTTTGGTGTAATATCAAAGATGATTATCTACAATTATTTGAAAAGTCTGTCCACATATGTTTACTTTTTGCAACTACATATCTGTGGGGCTCCAGATTTTCCTCATATACTTCAGTGAAAATAACATGTTGCAACAGATTGAATATAGAAGTAAATATGAGAATTCAGCTGTCCTTCGTTAAGCTAGTATTAAAGAGTTGCAAAAGTGTAAAACAGTTCCACTGTTCTCAGTAAGTTTATTTTTGTTTTGGAAATATAGATATTTTTCATAAAAATATGTTAGTTACATTGACATGTAATGGACTTGTTATTTTTAAGAGAATTAATAAATGCTTTTTAAATCTCTCAGTTTTAATTTCTAATACAGTAATCGGTAGATATAACCACGTAAACAAAAGCTCTTGGGTTCTCAGTCATTTAAGAAGGCATCCTGAGACCAAACAGTTTGAGAATCACTGGGCTAACCTTTAAATTCTTTACAATATGCTAGAGAACATGTACAAAGCTTTTTGCCTTGTGATATAAATGATACTTATCTTTTCAGGAAGAGAGAACAGATTCTGCAAGGCCATGTCTACATAGACAACACCATCTTCCGAATGACAGAGGATTAGGTAAAATCTTTGGGTCATGATAGGCCTTGCTTGTCTCTTCTAATTGGGTTATGTGTATTTGAAAACAAAGTTAAGTGGAAACAAGGAAATTCTGGAATACCATAAAACACTGAAGCCCAGAGATAATGAAACAAGTAGTGAATTCTAAAAGCCAACCACATAATAACGTGAAAAAAGTGCTTTTAAGTTATTGCAATAAGGTACCTGTAAGTATTTTGAGCTGGTCAAACTATATGTTTTTATTTGTTTTTGGAAACATTAAGAACTGAGAATTTTATTTTCTATGGGATTATATTTGGCACCTTTCATTGTATTACTTATTACATCTTAGCCTTTTATAGTAGCCCAAGGAGATAGTCACTTCCAGCCTTCTCTGTTGAGCAGGAAGAATTATTACAGACACACTCTGTTACCATGTGAGCAGTTTTACACTTACAGGCATTACATTGTTTTTCTTTGACTTCAGTTGTCTTTGTTTCTCTTTAGAAGAGCCACTCGGCAGCAAAGGTTCTGTCGCTCTAAGTGACCTTCCCGGGTTTCTAGGTGACCTGGCCTCTGAAGAAGATAGCATTGAGAAAGATAAAGAAGAAGGTAATGCGTGTGGGGTTGCTGTGAGGTGGAACTTGACCCTCCTTTTGCCACACAACTGGGACTGCCTGTCACTGCTCACAGGCTTGCTGGCCTTTTCTTTTCTTGGGGGAAAAAGATGGGTGTCTTAGCATAGGACCTATGTCAGGTAAAGGGATGCCACTTTTTATCGCCCATCTGGGTGGCACTGGCACATGGCAGCACACAACCCAAACTGCCTGGCCTTTCCCAGATTGGATATTTACTGGGCGTTCTCTTGTTTCCCTTCCTCCTCTCAGCTGCAATATCTAAAGAACTCTCTGAGATCACTACAGCAGAGGCTGAACCTGTGGTTCCTCGAGGAGGCTTTGACTCTCCCTTCTACCGAGACAGTCTCCCGAGTTCTCAGCGGAAGACCCACTCAGCAGCCTCCAGTGCTCAGGGTGCCAGCATGAACCCTGAGCCTTTACACTCCTCCCTGGACAAGCTGGGGCCTGACACACCAAAGCAAGCCTTCACCCCCATTGACCTACCTTGTGGCAGTGCTGACGAAAGCCCTGCTGGGGACAGGGAACGCCAGACTTCTTTGGAGACCAATATCCTCACTCCCAGCCCTTGTAAAATTCCACCTCAAAGGGGAGTGGGCTTTGGAAGTGGGCAGCCTCCCCCTTACGATCATCTTTTTGAGGTGGCATTGCCAAAGACTGCCTATCACTTTGTCAGCAAGAAGACTGAGGAACTGTTAAAGAAAGCAAAAGGAAACACTGAGGAAGACTTCCTGCCCTCTACCTCCCCCATGGAAGTACTGGATAGACTGATACAGCAGGGAGCGGATGCACACAGCAAGGAACTCAACAAGTAAGGGACACGAGCCCTCTTCTCTGTGTTTAAACATCCGTTCTATTATAAAATACAGAAAGCATAAGGGTGGGAATAAGAATGGTTCTTCATGTTCTCACCCAGAGGCACCAAGCTCTCTTCTGTTGTGTCAGATGTCCTTCTAGTCTGTTGCCTTTTCATATATGTGACCACGTGTATTCTCTACATATGCACATTAAATTGGGGTAATTCCTTAGGATAGTGGTCCATTTCAAAATGGGTCTTTTTTAAATATAGGCTGTTCCACGAGGGCACTCAAGTGCTTTCATTGTTGCTCTGAGCATTGTAGGCTAAAATTAACGTTGTAGTATTTCAAAGAATGTATTTGTCGCAGTGTTCCCCTGTCTGGTTGTAGATTATTGTTACTTTCTATTTTGGTATCTTATTTCATTAGGTAGAAGATAAAATCATCAGCATTTTATGCAAGTCGAAGTGGCCCGACAGCCCCTCAGAAGCACACGAGGTTCCTTAGAAGGAAATCTGAGACACTGTTTTCAGTCCCCCGTTGTGACCCTTTTCAAAGCATATTCGGGGAAGGGATAAGGGAACTAGTCCAGAGTTTAAATCCTTTGCCGTTTCAAAACCAGTGCTTGGGAATGTTAGCTTTTATTTTTCTTCTGTGTAATAGTTAAGGTGGAATTTGACAGAGATTGTAATATTTAAACTTCCTTTTTTAAACATGAGATTTGGTATAGTCTGAGGTAAATTGCCTACTTTTTCCTTAAACTTGGTGACAGTAGCTTCTCAATAGAGAGCTGCCGGTGTGTTTCAGCAGAGGGTTGAGAGCAGCTCTCAGTGTGTTTCCCACTCAGTTGCTTTGGAGAGCCGACCCCAGCATTACCTCAGCACTGGGCTTCCCCACCGTGGAGACCTGGTCTTAGGCACCGGGGCGCCTGCTCATTCCATCCACTGGAGGGCTTCTCCTCTAACTCCGTGTGGATTTGGAGTTTGAAACTCTTTTATGCCATTGCAGATTTTGACCACAAGGAAGTGATCTAACCTTGCTGCAAATAAAAGTCCAGATAAGTTTTTTTCTAGGTAAGATTGGTAATTTTATTACTCAAAAACTTTCTTCCTAGGTTGTCTTTACCCAGCAAGTCTGTCGACTGGACACACTTTGGAGGTAAAGTTGTTACTTTAGTTCCAAATCCACCCCGTATGGTTCTGCTTGCTCGTTGCCTTTTCTGCCCTTGAAAGAGATGCCCTGTAGGAAACAGATCTCCCTTGGCTGCTGCACCAGCTGGCTTATCTGCTTGGCTGAAGGATCTCAAGTGTTGCAAAGTCAGCGTTTCTAATTTTTGAAAAGCGGCAAGTACCGGGTGCTTGAGAGTAGACATGCAAAAGCGCAGACTCTGCTCCAGGCTTCCCTAGGAAGGCCCAGGTGAAGGGAATGGTACTGGGGAGTCTTCTTGGCAGGGACAACACTCCAGCCAGGGAAGGGCCTTGAGAAATAGAAAGGGAGGTCTGAAATGTGTGATCCAGGTGTGTGGGAAAAAAAATAAAGCTCTCAGAGAGTCATCTCACATGATAAAACCTTTGCATTCCTTTAAAAGGGAGACAGGTAGTAAATATTCTCCCCACCCCACCCCCCAAGGAATGACTGTTGCCAGAAACTAAGTGGTCATTTGCAAAGTGAGTGGTGATTTGTTTTTTTAAAAAATTGTGTTTCTTAAGCTAAAGAACACGTGGGTGAAGGGCTTGATTGAACGATATGTAAAAGGCATTTCTGCTACCCTCCCTCTGCTTTAAAATCAGGCTCTCCCCCCTCAGATGAGATCCGTACCCTCCGAGACCAGTTGCTTTTACTGCACAACCAGTTACTCTATGAGCGTTTTAAGAGGCAGCAGCATGCTCTTCGGAACAGGCGGCTCCTGCGCAAGGTGATCAAAGCAGCAGCTCTGGAGGAACATAATGCTGCTATGGTGAGGACTGGGGAAAGGAGGACTTCAGCGTTTGTTTTGTTTGGGTCAGCATGACAGCTTGTAAAGAGTAGCAGCCAGGGAGGTCAGTTCCTAGTCCCAGCTCTGCACACAGGTATGGCTTGGGGCAGGCCACTGAGTCTCTGAGATTAAGATACGAATGGCAAGCTCTTGGAATTCCCTTGTAGCTCTCAGAAACCATCGGGACGAGTGACTTTTTTGTATGTATGTTTGTTTGCTTATAATTGGCTGTGATGATAAAAGGGTCCAAAGATTATTTTATTTCTCCACATGAAACTTAAGCGTGTCTGGTATAGCATGTGTGAAGCCAATCAGACCTGGAGTTTGAATACTGGCTCTACTGGTTGTTACCTTAGAAAAGTAATTTGGCCTCTTGAAGCCTGTTACGCATTGTATAAAATGGAAATAATAATAGCAGCGCCTACTTTTTAAGTTGTGATGGTTAAAAGAAATCAGATCAGTAAGCATCTGCTTAGTGTTTGGTGGTTAGGACTTTTGAAAATATTAGAAGCAAGTTGATCCCTGAGAAAGGTTCTTTAAGCAACTTATGATCCATTTGTTAGTGTAAAATTTGGAAAATCTTGACCTCAAACCAGGTAAGACAGTAGTGAGCGGTCATATTTTGGGTCTGTAGTTATAGTTCCAGGGTAGCTTATGATTATTTAGACGAAGAAATGTTTGCAGTGTGTATTAAACTCAAGCATCACTTCCCATGTTGCAAGGCAGCTAAAATGATGACATTTCTGGTCTCTGCTAGAAAGATCAGTTGAAGTTACAAGAGAAAGACATCCAGATGTGGAAGGTTAGTCTGCAGAAAGAACAAGCCAGATACAGTCAGCTTCAGGAGCAGCGTGACACTGTGGTAACACAGCTCCACAGCCAGATCCGACAGCTGCAGCATGACCGAGAAGAATTCTACAACCAGAGCCAGGAATTGCAGGTATGAACTGCACCTCCAGGCAGGGCCAACCAAGAGAAGGCAGGGAAGCAGTGGGGAGGAGGTCAGAAGTGTTTCCTTAGTGTGGTCACCGTGTTCAGCTTAAGTAAGTTAAGTACTTACCTTACATGGCAAGTGTATTTTATTTCAGATAAATCTTATTTAGGGCAGGGGTTCCCCAACTTCCTTGGTTCATAGCTCCAATCTTTCCAGTCATTAAGTATATCTAAATAACTTAGTGGATATTCATGTCCTAACAACTTAGTAGCTGTTTGGAAATAATACATATAAATTTAAATTTTTTTAAAATTTTATTTTAAAATAACTGCAATTACTCATCCACATGTATACCTCTGGGGCACAGCACAGAGTCTCAGACCTTGAAATCAGAGTGGACAGTGACACCTTGATTTCATATTGGTTTTCCTGTGGTGCTTTTTATCACAGCTTCACAAAGACACAACATCATCCACGGGCACACACACCAGCTAATACTGAACGGGCAACTCCAGCGAGTTAGTAGTTCACAGAGTGTCCAACAGGTGTTGCTGTTTTCCTTAAAAATTTAAAATAATCTCACTGCATCCCTGTGAATTTGCTATATAGCCCCAAGGCTCTTTGGTGCACAGTTTGGGAGCTGAGCATCTAAGGCCTTTTGTTAAACAGTAAGGAACTCAGAAATCAACCATAACTTACTTTTTTAAAACTAAAAAGTCAATCCTGATGGCCCAAGGATAGTAGAGCAGTTGAGAACTAGGCATTCCCAATTCTCTTGGACCAAAGGCCAGTAGGCTCATGGTCTAGCCTGTCACTGCTGCTGTGACTTCACATCCACATCTCTTTGGGTAGACAAAGCTGGAGGACTGCAGGAGCATGATTGCGGAGCTGCGGATAGAATTGAAGAAGGCCAACAACAAGGTGTGTCACACCGAGCTGCAGCTCAGTCAGGTATCTCAGAAGGTAAGAAATGAGGCAGACCTGTATCTGTTCAAACACCGTTTGCTGACATTCTTCCTTCAGACAGGACAAGTGCATTACTTGAGTGTCTGTGTCAGGGGTTCCCAACAGGGAATGATCCTGCCCCTCACCCCCAGGACACTTGGCAATGTCTAGAGACATTCTAGACTGACGTTTTTGGTGCTACTGGCATCCAGTGGGTAGGGGTCAGGGGTGCTGCCAAATATCCTGCAATGCATAGACAGCCCCCGACAGCAAACACATATCCAGCCTAAGCCATAGTCTGTGTGTTAATATATCCCATGGAACTCTTTCTTCATACCTTGTTTATATAAATGTAAAAATTTGGGGGGATTTTTGAGCTGTGAGTCCTCCTTTGGGATTCACTGCACTCTCTATACATCGTTTACTCGAGACTGGGTGGGTTTTCCCTAGGGCTTTATCCCACCGGACCTAACGTTCCTGCTTTGGTGGTCATAAATACCTGTCTGTCTTCTCCAGGTATCCTGTGGGGGTCAGTTTCGATGTAGTGTATCTGTGCTTCTTCCCCTTTGCAAGGCACAGTTTTAAAGTGCATTTCTGTCTGTTTTTATAGCCACTGGGTGCCGTCCTCCCCACCTGCCATTATGTAAGGGAATTTAAAACTACGGTAGTTGTTTATTCTGCCCTTGCATTGAAATATTATGCTCTTAGCTGGGTCCTTGTTTAATGTTTGTGTGCTAGTGCTGTTAGAGTTTTTACTCTGCTTCTGTATGTTTTTTGGTTAGCTCTCAAATAGTGAGTCAGTCCAGCAGCAGATGGAATTCTTGAACAGGCAGCTGTTGGTTCTTGGGGAGGTCAACGAGCTGTATTTGGAACAACTGCAGAACAAGCATTCAGACACAACAAAGGTATGCCGGGCTCAGGGAGCCAAACCTTAGGGGTGATGTTCTTTGGACCCAGACAGTATGTCTAGGGCGCATCATTTGAGTGGCTTTGTGACTTGTTTCCTAAAGATGGAGCAACGGCTCAGGTCTACTCCCACCTCTTCTGGCCCAGCAATACAAGCACGTTCCAGCCATCATGTGAGCTTGTTTCCCTTTGCTGGGTATAAGAGAAAGCACCTAATGATAATTGGTACAGAGTAGATATAAAAGCGTTTCTTTTCTCTTCCCTGTTCCCTCTTTAAAAGAGTGAGAGAAGGAAGGATGGGGAAGCAGTTCTGTTTAACATACCTCTCAGGACTGTGGGTGTATATTGGTGTACATGTCATTTTTTTTCTGCCTCTTAATGTTGAATTTCTGCAGATGGTAGTTCAGTCCTGGCAACAAGGCCAGCATTGGAATGGTCTTAGGTTAATTAGTGCCTCCCCAGTGGTGTTGAGGCAGAAGTTTTATGTCACTTTATAAATAGCCTCAGGTAATGTTAGTGAATGAGTCGGGAATAGAATTTTAATAGTAAATGCTCAGATGCTTCCTGTCACTAACTTTTCCATCACACACAGGCCTTCCTTTTAGGACTTCTCATGCTTGTGCTTTATAAAGTGCCTTTTTTGGCCAAATGTAGAGTAGCCTTAGAAGTAGAGATGTAATTTCCACAACAGAGTTACTCTTTATTCCCAGCTCCTCTCAGATCTCAGATTCAGACTACCTGTAGAAGGATGTTATATGTGGAACTTCCTCTAGAAACCAGCTATCACTTATTTTGAGGCATAATGGCTTTGGTAAAAGAAAAGGCTGGGGGTAGACCTAAGGGACAAGAGACAGATCGCTAAGGGACAGGAGACAGATCACTTGAGGCCAGGAGTTCGGTCCAGTCTGGGCAACATAGCAAGACCCTGTCTCTAAAAAAATCCCCAAAAACAAAGGCAAACTAGCCTAGCTTAACAATGAGGAATTTTATTGTTTCATTTAACAAGAAGTCCCAAGGCAAGTGAGTTCCAGGTTGGTCAGGTTGGCAATTCAGAGACAGCATCACAGGGCCAGGCTCATTCCACTCTTCTGTGCCGCCTCGTTTTATCCTGTCGGCCGGGTCCTCTGGCTGGCTGGCCTCATGGCTACCAGGTGTGTGGCACAGGTGTAGGTATCACAGGCAGACGCGGTGATGCCCACAGAAGGGGAGACCCTCTCTTCCTGTGGGTCTTTCTCAGCAGGAAAACCTTTCCCAGAAAACCTCCACACATGTCCCGTCTCTCTTGTCATCCAGGACTGTGTCATGTGCCCATCACCAGCCCAGTCATTGACTTGAACCAGTCAGGTTTTGCCCTGGACCTGGAGCCAGGGTTGCTCTTGTTCTGTCTTGTGGAGGAGGAGGGGTGGGTGTCTCAGAATCAGGTGGGGAACGGCTGGCAGGGGTTGGGCAGAGCACCCCCTGAGGTGGTTGTGAGGGTTAGTGAGAGGGCACGAACATTCCTGGTTTGATACCTTGTGTGGTCAGCCGTGGATAAGAACTATCGTTTATGACAAAAGTCGGCCATGTTCACTTAACCTGTGCTGAAGTCTGGTGCCATTGGGCACAGCTGGAACGGCCACATTATCTGGCAGCCGGTTCTGAGCACCTGCCCCGAGGAAGCATTGGGCCACCATCAGCTCCAGGCAGGCGCGTCCTCGTGAAAGCTCACCTCCTCCTCGCTGCTTGGGTTTTACCCTCTTTTTTAAAAAACAAATGTATGGCAAATGTTATGTTATATACATTTTACCACAATAAACACACCTACACAAACGTAACACAGGATTGTTGGAAAAGTATCCTTTCCACCTTTTTTCTGAGCATTAGTGTGCACTTGCTCTGGGTTTCAAGCTGTCCCATCTGTCTGCAAGCAGGCCGTCCGCCGCAGCGTGATCAGCAAGCCTTGTCAGGTGCCTAACCTCCCTGAGCACACCTGCCCCGTTTGTGTCGCATGCTCTAGCTTTACTGCAGCTGGTGTTAGGAGACAGAGAAAAATACAAGAAAAAGCAAATGATCCATGATACCACTATATTGAAATTATAACTGAATATTGGCATAGTTTCATTTGGTGTTTTGCAAATGTATATGTTTGCATAGTTGATCATACTGTTCACACAGTTTTGTAGTCTTTATCTTTTTATTGATACCATATCATTTTTTAAAACTTACAAATATAAGATGTATTTTAATTTACTTAACTATTTCCCTGAAGACTTACTCTGTTTCCAGGTATTTGCTCTAATAAATGTTCTGTGACGACTTTCTGGTGTGCAAAATGTCTATTCACATTTTAAGTGATTTCTTTAGGATTAGATTTCTAGGAAGGGTTACTAGGATAATACTTAACTGTCAGAAGAAAGTTCAGAAAGTTATATTAGTTTATATTTTTACTGTCAGTATACTAAAGTGCCTTCTCAAAGCTTATTACATTGTTTTTTTCAAAATGGATACAGCATGTTCCTTTTTTGTAAGTACTAATTCCAGTCTCCTTCTTAGGAAGTAGAAATGATGAAGGCTGCATATCGGAAAGAATTAGAAAAAAACAGAAGCCACGTTCTCCAGCAGAATCAGAGGCTCGATACCTCCCAGAAACGGATCTTGGAACTGGAATCTCATCTGGCCAAGAAAGACCACCTTCTTTTGGAACAGAAGAAATATTTAGAGGATGTCAAACTCCAGGCAAGGTAACTTTCATCAGGAAAGGTTTTTGCAGTGATGTGTTTTTATCTAGTGGAACTTCCATATTCTGGGCTGGTCTGTATCTTTCAGAGGACAGCTGCAGGCCGCAGAGAGCAGGTATGAGGCTCAGAAAAGGATAACCCAGGTGTTTGAATTGGAGATCTTAGATTTATATGGCAGGCTGGAGAAAGATGGCCTCCTGAAGAAACTTGAAGAAGAAAAAACAGAAGCAGCTGAAGCAGCAGAAGAAAGGTAGGAACAAAGAGTTGCATCGGTGGCCTTGGGATTAAGCTGCCACTAACGGAACGAGGACTGTGTCACCTGGTGTTGGAAGCAGATGCAGCTGCTGAGACAGGACTGCAGCACTCGGCTCCCTCCACCCAGAGCACCACCCTGACTCGCCTTTCCTCAGAGTGTCCAGCAGTCTTTCCATGTTCCTTGTCCTGGCCTTGACTCACTGGACATGGCCACAGGAAGCGTTCATATTTAAGATTGCCACCCAGCATCCCTGGTTGTGACTTAGTTTCTCTTGATGAGAGCTCTTGCTTGAGTATGCTGTTACACAGCAGAGCGGGCTTTCAGAATGCAGTGTCAGTGTGAGCAAGTGCCAGTGTAATTCGCGTCTCCCAAACGTGGGTGCTGCAATCACCAACTCCTTTTGTCCTCCCTGGATTTCTTACAGGCTTGACTGTTGTGATGATGGCTGCTCGGATTCCGTGGTGGGGCACAATGAAGAGGCATCTGGCCACAACGGTGAGACCAAGACCCCCAGGCCTGGCAGCACCCGGGTCAGCAGTGGAAGCAGAGGAGGTGGAGGCAGCAGCAGCAGCAGCAGCGAGCTTTCTACCCCAGAGAAACCCCCAAACCAGAGGGCAGGACCATTCAGTAGTCGGTGGGAAACTGCCATGGGAGAGCCCTCTGGCAGCATCCCTACAACTGTTGGCTCACTTCCCAGTTCAAAAAGCTTCCTGGGTATGAAGGCCCGAGAGTTATTTCGTAATAAGAGTGAGAGCCAGTGCGATGAGGACGGCGTGACCATCAGTAGCCTTTCTGAAACCCTAAAGACAGAACTGGGCAAAGACTCGGGTGTGGAAGCCAAGACTCCCCTGAACCTAGATGGCCCGCACCCATCTCCCCCAACCCCGGACAGTGTTGGACAGCTACGTATCATGGACTACAATGAGACTCATCATGAGCACAGCTAAGGATGAGGGTCAGTCAGTGTTACCTTGCGTATTATTGGCACAGAACAGGAGGCGTGAGTGCACGTTTCAAAGCTTTCCTGTCCCAGGGTCTGAGTGGCAAGTTCACGTGGTGGAAATGGGATGGGGTCCTTTTGACAGCTGACTGAATGCAGAATGGTGTTTGGATCTGGCATTGAAATGCCTCTTAACCTTCCCCTTGACCCACCCCCAAACCTCTCCTCCATTTACCTAGCAGTGTGTACTAATCCGAGGCCAGTTTGCGTTCCTCAGTAGCTTTATTTTCTTCCTTCCCCCCCAATGGTTGCGTCCTTTGAACCTGTGCAATATGAGGCCAAATTTAATCTTTGAGTCTAACACACCACTTTCTGCTTTCCTGAGACTCAAATAACTGGGTTGGCTCTCGGCTAGACCAGGCAGTTGTGGCATTGCAGCTAAGTCTGGCTCTGTCCCTTCCAGGAGGATGTAGCCTACAAAGCTGATTGTCTCCACATGAAAGCTTTTATGCGAGGCTTTTTCACTGCTTTTCGATTCTGAAGTTCAGCATCTAAAGCAGTAGATCTAGAAAAGCAATGGTTTATTCACCCTTACATTCTTTTGGTGGTTCTGATAAGCTTCCTAGAAAGTTCTGTGTGAACAAAAGCCTGTTTGAAAAATCTAGAGCTGGCACTGGGGAGACCACACTTACACTTTGGGAAAGCTCTTGTCCCTTCTTCCCCCACTACCTCTTATTTATTTGGTGTTTGCTTGAATGCTGGTACTGTTCTGACCACAGGCTGGTGTGTAGGTGGTAAAACCTCTTCTCTGCAGGAGGCAAGAAGCGGTCGCTTGGAGATGTTGCCAGAGAAGCACTTGTGCTTGAGGAACTCCACCTCCAGGCTGATCTCAGCTCGGTTAGATCCTCTCTTGTCTGTTTGCCTCCCTTTGTGTTCACACATCCTCTTGTTTATGTCAGCTTCTTTGTGACACTGTGGCAGAAGGGCTCTGGAGGTCCAAAGAGTTTCTTCAGAGTTTATGTGACCATTGTTTCTCAGGCTGTTAGTGTTGCCTCATTATAGTAGGCTCTAGGCCACCAAAAAGGGAGGGAGCAGCTTTTTCATACCAATTCCAGCTCTCCAAGGAGCTTGATGTTGTCCCACTCTCCCTCGTCAGCAATGGCAGAGTAGTGTAAAGCAGAGTCTGGGAGAATGTTGACAAAGGCTGACTGTGTGTACCCACTGGGCTGTCCCCACATGCTCCTGAGAGGTGACACCAGTCAGAAAACTGGCAGTGGCAGAGAATCCAGACTCAACAAATGCTCCTGAAATAAATGCTAGAAGCCTAAGAATTGTTGCCTAGTGTTCCAGCTGAGGCAAGGAGAGAGTTGGTAGGAAAGAGCCAATGATCTTGGTTTTCCTGCTTCTGTTCTTTCAGTAAAAAGAATAGAACGGTTCAGTCATAAAGAGATAAAAGAAACTGTAATGGTACGAAATTTTACTGCATACGGAAGCTTTCAGCACATGAAGGTAAAAGTCTTTTCTTTTTTTAAATATGGCAATAAATATTCTAGCATCCCCAGCTAAAGGGAACTAGACCGTTAGAGACTTGTGTCACCCTGGCTGTACTGGCACGAGACCTGTTCAGGGTGGGCATTCTCGCTCTGACTGATTCCCAGCCCATGGCAGGGCATGTCCCCAGTTGCTCTGCACCCAGCACAGGCTGGCCATGGCCGCTGGATGTCCAGCGTGGAGTGTTGGTGATGCCACACGTTTAATTCAGCTTTGTCCAAAGGAAAGCTTAAAATCTAGTATATTCTGGTTTCCTGGTTCAGTTTTAGAAAAGGAAAATGTGAACAAATGCAGAAAGGGAAAAAAAATGTCATAGGTTAACTATTGAAACTGGCTTTAATTGCTTTCCCCTCCTCAAGCCTGAGAGATCTGTGCCATGGAACAAAGGTACCAGGCACTTAAAGCCTTGCCTTAACTGGCAAAGGAAAGATGCCAGTGTAGAAAAGAAAAAAACACTTTTAGAAAACGGGCAGATTGTAAAAATACAGGGAAGAAAGGAGGCAGCATGGTAAAGTGGACTGAGGCCCAGGCTGAGGTTTTGCAGACGCCTCTGTGCCCAGGGCCCTCGGCACTTGCCTGCTGCCTGCGTGTCCTTTACAACCAGGGCGACCCGGGAGAGCTCCAGTTCAGGTGCCTTTGATTTCTAGGAGGCTGTGGGTTTTATTCAACCAAGGCTGGGGGATTGAGACCTGGAGTCATGGTGAAGTTACCCAACCTAAAACTTTAGGCTTTTATGTTGTAATGGACCCCAGAGTCAATAGTAAGGTTTTATTTTGTTTTAGAAGCGATAAACCTGACGAGAATCCATGGGTCACTTGATCATGCTGCAGTGAGTAGCTCAAGGAAGGAAAGGTGGTAGTAGAACAACTCCTGAGAGGCAGTGCAGGCCTGGGCAAAGGCATTAGAACAGTTAGTGTTAAGGCAGAGCCTGTCTTGAAACGGAGTAAGCAGCTTGGTATTTGTAACTGTCGGGATTGGATGGGCTCCGTCCACGACTCCCTGTGAGCAGGCAGACCTGTCTGAGCTGTTTGGCCAGTGCACATAACCTGCCCTCACTCCCCCTGACACTACCCAGCGTCAGCCCAGGCCCTGAGAAGACTAGAGCCTGCTGCTCGTGCAGCACAGAATTTGTTCTAAAAGAAGCACTACGGATATTGGGGGGAGGGGGGCGAAGGCGACAGGAAGATGCAAAGAAAATGGGTTCCTGAATCTCCTACAGGTAAATAAGCACATGGATCTCTGTTTGATAGAACTTTTACGGATTTTTCAAAAGCTTTTGAGAGGGTTCTGCCATGAAGTCTATAAAAATTGTTACTATGGAATTGGAAGAAATACGTGGTCATGAATATAAGAAAACTGACTGAAACCTAAAGGTAGGAGGTCAAGGTCATTTCTTGG
The DNA here is from genome assembly GCF_000956105.1 of Propithecus coquereli. Lineage (NCBI taxonomy): Eukaryota > Metazoa > Chordata > Mammalia > Primates > Indriidae > Propithecus > Propithecus coquereli. Next base: position 1,003,516 of record NW_012138525.1, read on the forward strand.
ATCAAGAGGTTTTAAAAAATGTACTAGGACCAGTGTTACTAAGGCAGGTGGGCAGACAGTGACCTCGCTAGGTTTGCCAACAGTTTTTCAGGAAAGAAAACTGCCCAACCTTTGGGAATAAGCTGCAGAAGGTTCTTACTAGGCTCTGTGAGTGGAGAGATGATAGATGAGCTACTTTGTGAGCCAAAATTTATGTGCTGTGGTTAGGGGGAAATAGTCCAAACTATTCATAGAAGGTAAACGGCTGGAGGTCCTGGAAGGCAGTGACAATTAGAAAAATTAGCCCGCCAGCCTCGTGGCCAGAGAGGCCAGCACATCGCTGCGCATAAGCAGAACAACAGGAAACAAAGTCCCAGGCTCTCGTGCTGTCCCTGTTTGTGACAGCACATGTAGTTGCCAGTGTGTTTTTGAGAAAGATAAAACTCTAGCAGTTGTTCAGAGTATGCATGAAATGGTCGTGGGGCTGAAAGGATCTCTGTGAGCTGGACCACAGAGGCTCAGACTCGCAGTTAAGAATAGAAAGCTGGGTATGTGTGTCTGTGTAGACAGTAGAACCGAAGTATGTTGTGACTAGCCAATGTGAATTCTACCAAATACTAGAACATACCACTTGCAGCCAGAAAGAACTGAAAAACAGATAAAAGTACTGCATGACAAAACTGGGTTTTTCTCACTGAAAGCACTATGGGGCAGGAGGACGTGTGACGGGCTGGAGGAGGGTCTGGGCAGAGTGAAGCCTCGGTCTGGGGCTGGGTGGAGGAGGGGTGTCGCCCATTCTTCGCGGATACTCCTGGATAGTGGTCCCGGGAGAAGCCCGGTCCCACCCAGGAGGCTTTGCCTCTCCTGGAGGAGAAAGCTGCCCCGTGTGCGATGACTCGTGTCGGTGTTCCTTGTCTGCTGCGTCTTCGCTCTGTGAGGTACATGCTTTAAAGTTGACCTGCGATTGAGTAGGAAAATGTATCCAGTCTGAAGATGTCCGTGTCTGTTTACATCGAGTTCTGTGTGACACATGCCCCCTGACCCCTCCCCCAGATCGCTGCAAAGTCATTGATTGCACTTGATTAAGTTTCTGTCTGTAGGTAAAAAAACAAGTTTAGATTGGGGACTGGCCCCTAGGCTGCTGCTGTGACCCTCGTCCCCACGTAGCTCCTTTCCCTGTCTGGGACTCTTCGATGTGCCCAGGGGATTGTGTTTCCATTTTTTCCACACTGTCCTACAGTCTGTACCTGCTCACCTGAGAGGAGAGTGGCTGTAGCTACAAGGGAAACTGCCTGGGATAGTTGAGCACCTCCACCCACAACTGCTTTTGGTCTTAAAATGAGTAAATGAAGGCAGAGGAGCTTTCTCCCCTCTTCCCAGTGCCACAAAATTATCCATCTTCTGGGATAAGTAGGCTGCTTAACCATTGGAATAGATCTTTTAGAGGAGAGACCCTGAGAGTTTGAGAACCCCCAGACCCAGCCCTCCCTCCCCTTCCCCACCTCGACACAGTGTTTGGACTGGAGGGTACGGTGCTGCTCTGTGTAGCAAATACTTTGGCTTATCAAAGAGGCAGCCAGGCATTTTGCACTAGGAAGAATCAGTGATCACTTTTCAGAAGACTTCTATGGACCACAAATATATTACGGAGGAACAGATTTTGCTAAGACATAATCTAGTTTTTATAACTCAATCATGGATGAACCATATGTGGCTAACTTGCAGTTTAAAGGGGTCCCATCAGCGAAAAGAAACAGGTTTTTTTTAACTGACTGCTTTTGGTTAAATTGAAGAAAGTCATCTCTTGTCAAAAGGCTTAAACTTTCCCACCTTGATCTTAAAAGCATGTCAAACAATCCACATCAGATGCCATAAATATGAACTGCAAGAGAAAATGGTACAATCTTAGTGAATGGGAATTGGAATCAAAAGGGTTTGCTGTCCTTCTTAGAATGTTCTAAAATGTCAAGGCAGTTGCTTGTGTTTAACTGTGAACAAATAAAAATTTATTGTTTTGCACTACTCTGCTGTGTTGACCTGGAGTGACTTATGCTGGCCTTGGAGACTTAGAGGTGAAGTGCAGCACTAGTCGAGGGATACAGAAGCCTGAGGGTCTTAGCTTTGAGTGGCTGGAAGAGGGGCTGACAAATAATAGATCCAAGCTTTTGTCTCTAAGTCCCGTTTTGTTCTGGTAAATTATGTGGCACACAGCCCCAAATCCTATCTTTATCTGCCTCAAATTCATGCTCTTCCCCAAAGAATGGCCAAGTGGTATGTTGTGGGAGAGGGTGACTTGAGACTGCTCTACCAGAGAAAGCCCCAAAGCCAGGGGGCCTGCAGAGTCTGCGCTGCCCCGGACTTGCCTTTGGTGCTTGCACTCCTAGGGGTTGGCCAGCACATCGGGTTTCCTCTAGTCCCTTTGGTGGAACCCCACTGACAGGTGTCCCAAAGCTCGCCACCCCTGAGCCATGCTGGTTGTGTTTTGTGAGTATGCCAAGGAAGCAGTTGCAGCTACCATCACCACCTTCTCTGTGCCCTTCAGGGCTTTGGAAGGAGGCTGAAAACTGTGCCTTTACCAATGTCGACGTCCACGCTGGTTTGGGATCTCTTGGCTTGGGACATACGCGTAAGGAGCAGGGGTGACGAGCTTTGTCTGCAGTGTGGTTTTCAATTGCTTGCCTTCTGCCTGGCTGCCTGGAAATCAGTATTGCTCCGCCCATTTTAATGGTGGAAACAACTCCTTTGAGACAAAGACTCAGGGGGCAGGTTTTAGTTTGTCTGGAAAATTCAGGTTTTCTTGTCTGAATAGATCTCTAACTAGACTTTCCACCCTTGAAGAAATGTCTCAGTGCTGGCCCTCTGCAGATTGTTGGCATGAACATCCTAGAAGTGGACTCTTTCTAGAGATGGGCATGCACCCGTCTAGAGCGGTTTCTCTCTCCGCTGTCTGCTTGTGGTTCTGCTTGTGTGGCTATTGCCCAATGTCCTTGGATGACTTAGGAGAAATGTCGATTTTCAGGGACAAATCCCAGGAAACCAAGCCAGGCAAAGAGGTGGTAGAACACTTTTTATTCTTGACTGTCTCCCCCTGAGGAAGCAACAATACAGAAGCTAAGTCGTCCCCTGTGAAGGGAAAAACCAGTAGTCAGACTTACTTTGGGCAAGTTCAGAAGCCAGGGACACATTTTATAATGTTCGGGGATTGACTATCGTGTGAAAACCAGGACATTGTCCTTATACAGGAGCCATAAAATCAGAATTCTTCCAGCCTCTGGCATGGTCCCCCTCTCCCAAGTAAAGGTGGGGGAGAGGTGGGTTCATTCCCCTTTGGCTTTGGTCCAGAGAACTAAAGACACTGAGGAGTTCTACATGCTGACCCTCGCTTCATCCTGGAGGTGGGAGCATCCTGTCTGGCAGACAGAGTGCATGCCTTGCCTACGGTTGTGGCTGCTTGGCGGGGCAAGGAGCTAGGTGATCTCCAGCTTGACAGCTCACTGCAAAGCTGGAGCCCACAGCTTGGCCAGGCCTGGCACTGTGGTGGGTGTGGCTCAGAGAGGACCTGGGGGTGCAGCTCAGTGCCCTTCCTCATTACCAGACTTCCTGGGACACCCTCTACCAACACCACACTTTGGGCAACTCGTGTAAGTGGGGATCCTCTTCATCAGCACAGAGCCTGACGCTTAGAGGCGGAAAAGTTAGAAGTTAAAGCAAGAGAGGGAGAGAGATTCTCAGTAAGATATTGGCTGTTCTCTTTTGGGATTAGTAAGTGGTAGGGACTATGGGCACCAAAGAAAATGGATCAACCAGCAGAAAGCAAATTCCATAATAAAGCACCCCCCCAATGGAGCAGGCCCCTGGCTTTGAGTTACAGTTTCCCACCAGGTGGTCTCCAGGGAGGTTTGGAACATCCTTTGTCTTTCCCCCTGTCTTTTGTGAGTTGCCTATACTTGTGTTTTCTGAACCGAGGCTGGGTGCCTGTGGTCTGGACAGGACGAGTGGCTCTCCCAGTGGTTTCCTGGCGCACCTGGGGCTCACTCACAGGCTGCAGCACTTTGCGGGGCAGCTTCTCCGAGTGGGCGATCCATTCTTTCATTAAGTCTAGGATGATGGGGATGAGGCTGACCACGCCTCCGTAGTGGTTCCTGGCCTCGTCACAGCTGAGATGGTTCACCACGTCGTGGGGGTATCTGCAAGACAGCAAGAGGGGGCCCGGTGAGCCCACGCTCCAGGGACTCACCATGCTGTGGCACAGAACTGGACATGCACCATGCTTAGGCTGTCTGTCCCCGGAGATTTGGTTTAGTAGGTTTGCGGGCCGAGAGCCCCAAGTGTGAGTTGTGAACCACTAACCTATGGTTTGTAGAGACCTGGGTCAGGGGCTGAGGAAACCTGCAGGTTCATCCCCTTGACCCATCTACAAAAGGGCCTCGAGGCTCTGGCACATCGTGCTGCGGGCGCCCTAAGGAGGACCTGCAGTCGCGGTGCTGCTGCATCCCACTTCTTTGCATATCAGTGAGGGTCTCTGGGAGCTTCTGGAAACAACTGCTCTATCACCCCTTCTCCCTTTGCTCGGTGCTAACTCCAGTGAGACGGGTCCTATGCCCAGTTTTGAAGAGGAGGTGTCACTGAGTCAGAGTCACTCCAGCAAATTAATGGGGACTAGGATTTCCTGCGTGGGGCAGTCTGGGCAGTAGCCACGTGATCCACGCGACAGAGGAGAGGAAAAGTGCAGTCACTGCCCTCGGCAAAAGCCTCCCACAGGCACGTGACGAGGCCTCAAGAATAGGACCAGAAGGGACTTACCTTGCCCTAAGGCTGCTTAAGTCGTTGCTTTGGCTAACAAGGGTTTTGCTTTTCTCGAGGAGGTTGTTGGTGACTGGGGTGCCAGAGTGCAGGGCCTCGAGGTGCTGGCAGAGCTTGTTCAGCTCCGAACAGATGTCCAGGAACATGAGCAGAATCCGCCGGTCCGTGGAGTTGTTGCAGTAGTGTTCCATGTAGCTCTGCACCTGCAAAGACCAGCGTGACGTGAGCTGGGGAGATGCCCACCCACGTCCTGGTTGGCTTATGGGGCAGACATCCAGGAGCACCTGCCCTGTTCCCTCCCCTCCTCCCAGATTCATGGCGGGGATGAAAGCAATGCTTCAGCATTTTAACATACAGACCATCGTATACAGTTAACATCAAGTGTCCCAGGCTGCACACAAAGTGCTTTACAGGCCTGGTCTCACTCCTCACCGAAACCCTCCATGCTGAACAGATAACCTTTTTAAATCGTCATTTCACAGATGAGTATCACGAATGTTGGAAGCTCAGAGAGGTGAAATAACCTGCTCAGGGCACCCATGTTAGAGGCTTAGCTGGATTTTGTCCCCAGCTCAGTGGCTCTGAGCCCATGCCCTTACCAGTCCCCATGTCACCTAACCCAGCCACCTCCTCAAGCAAAGGGGACCGCTCCCTTCCCTGACTTTTGATGCCATGGTCCCACTTAGAGGACCCACCCTGAGAACTGCTGTGTTGGGCCACCCATACTGAGGAGGAAACGGAAGGAACTGGAATCCTTTGGGCTCTAGCTGTACTGCACTTACAAGGTAGAGAAAGGAGGGACAGGTCACTCAGCGGAACTGGGGAAAATAATCATCCATGTGAGGAAAAGAAAATCAACTCTAGGAGGATCAAGAGCTTAAATACCAAAAATAAATCTTTAAAACTCCCACGTGAATATGTTTTAGATGTAGAAGTATGGAAACCTTTCTTAAGCCATAAAGGGTACTAACTAAAAATACTGATACGCTGATCTATTTTCAGCTCTTTTTCTTGGTAGGGGGATGGGTCCTTCCTGAGCCAAACTCTTTCTCCAGGGCTGCCCGGGGCCACCCAGTGACTCTGCTCCTCATGGGTGGGCCAGGGCGGGAGGCCTGATCTTGTGTTGGGGAAACTGGCTCTGGTCCAGGCCAGATTAACTGACCCATTCCACAGCCAAACAGTTCTACCCTCTGTGATCTGATGATGGAGAAGCGGGTGGTGAGGGGGACCTGCGGCCTCAAGGCCACATGTGGCCCTCCAGATCCCCAAGTATAGATAGCTCCTCAACTGAAAGCAAATTTTACAGAACAAATCCTTTTCATGAAGGGCTTTGTTTTGTGAAGTTTGGATTCAGTCAAAAGGCTGCACTCAGGGATCCAGAAGGCCACATGTAGCCCCAAGGCCGCAGGTGCACCCTGACCCACCCAGAAATTTCTACATCTAACCCAGGGTTTCCCTGCTCCGACCAGTTGCCTTTCTGTTGCTAAGGGATGGCTTCCCAAATGATCCGAAGTGGTTCCTTCCCAAGTACTGCCAGGTCCACAGCAGCTTTGTAAGGGGGGAGAGGCCTTTCACTCACACACTTCTGCGGGGGCACCTGCCCCACGTTGTCACTACAACAGAGCAGCTGCTACGTGCGCAGGCAGCCTGTGGACACCGCTGGTTTGGGGAGGGCAGGAGGGAGAGTCAACACTCCAGATGGAGAGTCGGAACACAAGGCCATGCTTACCACGAGTGGCAAGAAGGCCACTCCTTTATGTGCAGGAGGAGACGGGCAGGGGTCGCACAGCACTGATGTCGATTCGGCGGTGGGTCTGTACTTTGGGGTACTGAAAACCTGTCTAGTGCCCTTAGAAGGTTGAGCTACTGGGGGATGGGCAAAAAAGGATGTAGCCAGTTTATTTTCAATAGTTCAGGGGCAAGTGCTTGGGCACCTGGGGCTAAATGTCACACACTGGCGAATCTAGATGAAGGTTGTGTGGGTGTTCCTTGTCTGTACATTTAACATGTTTCAAGTTAAAAAATGGAGAAATCTTAGAAAAACTAGAGAAAAGTTTTTAAAGATGTTGACAGCAAGGGTTGCTTGTTCTCCAAGACCCTGCTTCTCGGACTAAGCAGTTCTGAGCCCTGAGCTGCATTCCCGGCCCATCTCTGAGTGGTCACCCTTCATCTTTTCAGTCCCAGGGGGTCTGGCCTGTGTGTGTCCTGGCTGCGTTGCGACCCAAGCCGCTGACTTCATGGAAGGCTCATGTGGTCTTGAGGCCTCTAAGTTCCACAGAGCGACTTTGACAGCAGCTAACCCTCAAGAAGATGAGCGTTAAATAAAAACATCTGCAGAAGTGACTAGTGATGTGCTTAGCATGTCGCAGTTCTCACACCCCAGTGGAATCTGATGGGAGGGACCGTATCTGTCTGGTCACCAACAAATCCCATTTCCCGGGGATGATTTCACTGGATCCACATAACATGAGGAAACCGAGGCTCCGAGAGGTCAACTCACTGGCTCAAGGTGACAGAGGTGGCATGTGGTAGAGCCAGGATTTACACCCTGGCTGGCTGAGTCTTGAGCCCACGTCTTTAATGCTGTTAGTCACTCGCATATTTGGTGGGGGGATGAATGAATAACTCATTCCAACAGTTAGGATCTGGGTCCTGATTCTGGCACAAACGTGCTTCCCGTCTCTGGGCCTCATTTGTCTCAAGAGAGGCGACTGAGCTTGGTGAGGCCCCGGAATCGGAGCCTGGCAGGTCCCTGGTCACCCCGCCCGCTAGCCCATCGCCGGGGGCGCCACCTGTCCGATGCTGGAGATGGGCCGGATCTTGTCGTGGGCGTTCTCCCTGCAGTGCTCCAGAGCAGCAATAAAGGTGAATTGTTGCTGCTGGAAGAGCTTGTACTTCTGCTCGATGCCGCGAAGGGATTCTTTCACCTCATTCATCGTCCTCCTCCACGGTCACACGGGGGAGAAGGGATCTATGGGGAGGAAGGGGAGAGCAATGACGTCCCGGGGGCCAGACACTCAGCCCAGCTCCAAAGGGAAGGATTCTCCGGGGAGGATGCCCACGGCCCCTCTCCGTGGGGCGCTGTGCCGAGCGTCCCCCACAAGCCTGAGGGGCAGGGGCTGTTTTCATCCCCATTTTGCTGAAAGGAGAAGCAGCCCTGGGAGGTGATCTGCTAAAGACCCCCCAGGTTGTCCACGAGAGAGCTACGCCTGACCCTCGACATTTACCCTCCGTGGACACATTCTTTGCCACGAAATGTGACTTCCTGCCCTCAGCTGTGGACCATTTCTCTGGTCCTCAGTGTCTCCGATTGTGGGTAACACAGCCTCCAGTGCCTCCCTGTGGCGTCAGCAAAGCCTGGGATCAAGGGATATGCCACAGATGTAAGACCAGCTGATTATCAGTTTGGACCAAGTTATTTTAAAACATCTGCCACCCTGCAGTCAGTCGGTGGGAAGCTCTGGGAATTCTTTCCCGCGGACTAGGCAGGGAGAAGAGTCAACACTTGCTTATCTGGTCTGAGAAGATTGCCGTCTCCCTGCTCTGTGCTTGGGGCAGGATCCCTGATCTCAGGTCTGTCAGTGCCCTGGGCAGGGTTGGTGGCTGGCGGACTCCTGCCTGCTCTAGTGTTAACTGCTGGAATCACCCTGGCTAGTAACACTAACGCTGCGGGCAGTGCTCTCTTTTGGCACCTCACAGACTGTCCCTGCCTGTCACGACTGAGGCAGTCACAAGTCTAGAACCCTGTGAGCAGAAATGGCTGTGGGTTCTACACTCCATGACATCACAGTTTTGCTGAGCACGTGCAGAGTGCTCCGGACCACATCTTCCCGTAATGTTAGAGCTGGGAGGGATCTCAGTCGGTCAATGCCTCTGAACCTCTGGGGGGAAAGCGAGGCTCAGAGAGAAAGGACCTGCCCAGGGTGTCATAGCACGTTTGTTCCAGAGACACTCTGGGTCCCAGGCGTCTTGATATCTAACCAGCATCCTCACTGCCGCCACATCCAGCTGCTCCTCCACTGCCACCAGCACACATGGAGTCCAGGCTGGAACGCACCAGCCGGCGCCACCTGAGCGGGGCTTAGAGGAGGCTGTGCCGAGGTAGGGAGGTAGGCTCTGAGTGAGATGCCGGAACTGGAAGGGGCTAGAACACTTGGCGAGGACTGGAGTGGGGAAGGCACGTTCCAGGCTCCAGGCAGTTCCCAGGCAGAGAGGAACGAGAACAGGATAGAGCCAGGAAGCATTTCTTTCTGCTGTGTCCAGAGCAGGGCGGGATCTGGGGTGGCAGGGGGTGGTCTCTACGACAAGAGGAGATGGCCTCGGGGGAGTGAAAGGAAACACCAGAATAGACCAGAAGGTGCCTCCATGAAATGATGGGTGCAGTAAGTCAGAGAACTTGCAGAAGACGGGGCAAGAGGCCCTTGAGCGAGGTGGAGCCCAGCCGTGGACCTGAAAGGAAGCAAGGCTGCCCTGGAGAAGCCACCTCAAGAGGGACCCTGACAGTCACACCGCACACACCTGAGGGGCCTACTGGGAATACAGAGAGCGCTTCCGAGGCAGGAGCCACAGGGCTGTGTGGCCAAGAGACACGGAGCCGCTGCAGCTCCCTGGGCCTGGGCCAGGCCAGGCCAGGCAGGGCCTCCTTCCAGCTCGGCTGCCTGAGGGAAGGGCTGCCGGGGTTGTGGGAACGGGTGGGGGCCCGGTTAATCGAACACCTGCCATACCCTGGGCTGGTCCCTCCTCCGACGGAGCAGACGCGCCGACCCGGGCACAGTGGCTTTCTGTTGCGCCTCCCACGAAGACAGGCCCACCAAGGCCCTGCTAGGGTGAGGCGAGGGACGCGCTCACCTCCACGCAAGATTTAAGGGAGTGTCAAAAAACTCAGCAATCCAGATAAAAATATTTTAAAAAATAAAACTTAGCAGAGTCCAAAAAGAACATCAGAATTCTTAAAAACAGGATTGCTGTGTGTGCCATATTGGAGCCTGAGGCAAAGTGAACCATCAGTAATACCAATCCTGTCTTTATTTAAATTTCTCGTATTATTCCAAATGGACTTTTGGCACTAATTTTGATTTTTAAAAAATATGGCATTAAAATATGATAAGAGTTTCTCGGCGTCCCCCCTGCCTTAAGCTTTGTGCCAAGGTGAGTGCCTCGCTTGCCGCTGCCTCATCTTGGCCCAGGGCTCACAGGGGACTCTGAAGGTGAAGCCCCAGAAAAGCCAGAGAGTGGCACATAGGTGGGTCCCCAGGGAGGAGAAGTGCGTGCCCTCTTGGCCTGGCCTTTCCCCACAATGCTCAGAGCTGCGGTTGGTGGTGGTTGAGAAGGCCCTGGAGTTACACAGGCCTGGCTCCCATCCTGGTTCCATCCCTTCTTGCCTCAGAGCCTCAGTGTCCTAACATGCTGCAGAGAGACAAGAGCATCAGTCTCCCACCCTTGGGGTTGGCATCACATGAGACAGGCGAAAGTTGTGGGCCCTGGAGTGGGAATGTGGCGGGGCCCAGTCACTGGTGCCATCAAAGCATGCATGTGATAGCGCGGGAGTGCCACAACAGGCCGGGTGTGTACCGCAACGGCTGCAGGGGCTGCTGAGGGCTTGACCTCCTGGAGGAGGGAAGGTTTGAACCCAGACTTGAAAAGAAGGCAGACCTCGGAGAGATGGAGCAGGTGGGTGGTGCGGGACCTGGGCTAGAGGTTGGGGGCCAGGGATATGGGAACATTGTGAGCAGGTGCAGAAGAGGACAATGGAGGGGGTCAGGCCGAGGGACCCTGGGTGTGAGGCTGTGTGTTTGGAAGAACCAGTGAAGGCATCTAAGCCAAGGGGGTGGAAAGCACCTCGTGCATTCATTCTCGTTTGTTCCTTCTATGTGCCAGGCGCTATCAGGTGCTGGGCTATCTAGCACTGGACAGAATAGACCAGATTCCTTGCCCTGGAGGCAGACAATACTCACAGCGAAATGCTTAGTATGTCCGATTTGGAGGGAAGTGGTGGAGACCTGGGGAAGAGGGCCATTTGCAGGAGGCTGGGTAGGGGCAGGGTGAACTAGAGCCACACACCAGCCCTCAACCATATCCTGTCCTGAAGAAGGGTGCTCACTCCAGTCCTCCTGGGAACAGCAGGTCACCAACAGGGCTCTGGGACGTGCATTATCTCAAGTCCTCACCACAGCCCTAGAATAGGATCCCATGATTATCCCACATGACAGATAATGAAGCTGAGGCCAGATAAGGAAGTCTCGATAAGCTAGTCTGGGCTCTCAGCTTGGATACTTCCCTTCCCCCTTCCCTCCCTCAGTGATGGCCTTAAAGACAAAAAATGCCAGACATCAGACTGACTTGGTGGGGGTAGGGGGAGGACACCAAGGGCCTGGAAAGCTGCCAGCCTCTCCTAGGGTTCATCCATGAGGTGGACCCCTGGGCCTCACTTCTACTCCCTCTAGACTTTCCATCTTCCCCATTCCAAAGCAATAAAGACTAACATTCGGGGGGGCCGCCCTTTGTGTGCCGGGCTCCCTGCCACCCTCCTGGGGCTTCCTGGGGCTGCCAAGTTCTCCAGGGATACAGTGCTACCTTGGCTGGTGGCCCTAAGAGTCCCTGAGAGCAAAACTGACTCCATTCTTGATCCTAGCGACTTGTGACATGCACACCAGGAATGTCACGAGAGGAGCTGTAATAAGCTATCCAAAGTGATCATCCCTTGAACCAGAGCCACTGCAGCCACCTTAGTGTGGATGAAAGGCACGGGGCGGGGGCACTTCTCAATCTGGGGGAGGAGGGAGGGAAAAAAATGATTATCCAATAGGTTTTGGGCTTTAATTGATTTGTATTTTTCCCAGGCTGTTACAGAAGATTAAATCATGGTATGAAAAGTGCCTAGGGCTTAAAATAAATGAGGAGAAAGGCAAGTCATTTCAGAAATGTCCAGGAAGCAAACTGAACCTCTCCAGTGCAAATTGCAGGCTTGGTTGTTGTATTCTTTGTTCAGGGGAAGGCAGCTTCCTTTTCTTCCATGGCTATCTTTACAGGTGGGTTTGACAAGCCTGCCCAGGTGTACACACTTTGAGGAAGCGGTCGTGGGGGAAGAGGCGACACTGCTGGTTTTTACCAATGGGGGGCATGCGTCTTGGCTGCTGACTGCTGGCAAAGGGCTTTGGCTGCCCTCGGGATGCCTAGTTCAAGCCCTGGCCCTGCCTTTGATTTAACCAGAGACCTTAGGCCAAGATTTTTCCCCTTCCTGGGCCTCAATTTATCCATCTGTAAAATGAGGGAGTTTGGATCAGAGGCTCTTCAAGGGGTCTTCCGATTCTAATGCTCTATGATCAACAACTGAGAAAAGAAGCCCAGAAAGGGGAAATGATCTACCCAATGGCACCCAGCCAACTGCTCTTCACTGTTCGGATCCTCTAATTTCTCACCTGGCCAATGGGAATGAAGGTGCCTATTTCACAAGGTTGTTGCAAAAATTAAATGAGATACTACTACTAATAGCAGCCCCCATGTATTTTGTGCTTACTGCATGTCAGGTGCTAATACTTCAGAACAGGAGCTCGTGAGAGCCTTCTATAGTCCCCACTTCACGGGAGGGGAGGGAGGCACAGGACAGGTCAACAGCTCGCCCAGCTCCCACTGCTAGTAAGAAGTGGAGCCCGGACTTGAACTTGGGGCTGTCGGTATTGGTTATGCCTACTCCTGCTCCGTGACGCACACAGACAAGTTTGTCGCGAGCACAATGTAAGAGTTCAACTAACAGTCCGTGCACCAGGGCTCCCAGTTCAGTGCTGCGACCACCACCAGGCTACCCCGGCCCCCCGGGGAACAAACACGACTCACAGAGCTCCCTCCCCCGTCGCGTCTCCCCGCAACCCCTCCAGGGCCAGCGCGCAGCCCCTCCACCGCCCGCCCCCCACCTTCCTCGCTTCCTCCACGGTTTGCGCGTCCTGGGGCCGGCGAGGGCCCGCCCTCGGCCCCCTTTACCCTCGCTTGTCTAGAGCGTCTCCGCTTCTCAGAGACCCAGAAGCTGGGGTGACTCGTGGGTGTCTGGGACCCCGGAGGGGTGGGGAGGCCCTTTCCAGGACCTGCGACGAAGGCGGGGGTGTGCAGACGTCGGCGGGGGCGGGGCCGCGGCCCGATTGTTGCCGCGGGGCCATAGCAATCGGGTCACGTGGCCGCGCCGCCCCACCCGGGAGGCGGAGGCGGGGTCCGCCCGGGCTCGGACGCCCTTGGCCCTCCGGCCCGTCCCATGGACGCCCCCTCCCCCCCCACATCTATTCCAGCCTCTTCATTTCAAAGACGGGGAAACTGAGGCCCAGAGAGCAGAGCCAGAGCTGGCCCACGCAGCTTCCGCCGCCCGCCCCCGCCCGGCCCCTCGGTGGTGTTGCGGGGGTCTCCGCACTGGGGGAGCCCCGCCGCGGGCAGCCCTGATCCTAGAAAGCGCAGCTGGAAGCGACTTGAGGGTGTCGCCCGTTAAGATGCGCAGATGGGGAGAGGCCGGGGGAGGGGAAAGTACTCGTCCAAGCCGCCGAGCGCGTCTGCAGAGGACGTCGCGGCGGAGGCGAACGGGGCAGGCGGGGGCCGGGGCGAGGTCTGTGGGCGGCGCCTGCGGACGGGCTGGGCGGGGCGGCGCGCGGTGATGACGCAGGCGGCGCGGCGGCCCTAGCGACGCGGTTACTAGGGAGTGGTGCGCCGCAGCGGCGACATGGATGTGACCACGGCCCCGCACCGCATCCCAGCGGAAATGCCCCAGTACGGGGAGGCGAATCACATCTTCGAGTTGATGCAGGTGACCCGGGTCTCCCTGCCCTATCACGACACGGGCAGCGGCGGGGGAGCCTCTGTCGCGATGTCGAGTGCGCGACGAGACCTGCAGCCGGGGGGGCCGAGTCGCTCGCCCACGAGGCAGCCCACCTCTGGGTGTCCTATTCTTTGTGTAGCTGTGACCCCGAGGGCGCCCTCGAGCTGAAGACCCCCCTCCCTGGCCGTGACCGGTTTACCTCGGGCGGAGCCTGGTGGGAGGAAAGGGAGCAGGGCCCTGAACGATCCACTTCACACCCTAACAGCCACTGTGGCCAGGATATGGTCCTGGCTCTGCCGCCAGGTGGCCTTCTGGTCTGTAACAAGGCCCTTCCTTTTCTCAGTTTCTCCACCTGGAAAATGCTGGGTTGCCAGAGGTGGCCTTCAGGGCGCTCTTCCACGCCGGCCATTCCGAGCCTGTCGGATTGTGTGGGGGAGCCTCTCAGTACAGGTTTGGGAGCTGGAGGTTGTCCTTGTTAAAGGAGGCGTCCCCGTCCTCTGAGGCGGCCGCCTCCAGCAACGGCAACATCGCCCATCATGACCCTTCTCAGGGCCAGGTGCCCCGACAGCTCCGAAGGGTCTCATCCTGGGTTCCAGACTAACCGGGCCCCCACATCACCGTGTGACTTTAGGCAAAGCCCTGCCCCCGCCTGTGCCCCGGTTTTCCTTCTGCAGCCGGTGGAGGTAAAGGCTTTTAGGAGCTCGATTGGAAGAACTCTCAGCCACTCAAAGGTTTTGAGGGCCAAAGGGAAGCTAGAGCTCAGTTTCCAGAACATCTGTCTGCTTCTGGGGGTACACCCCATGCACGGAGGCACAGCCATGTTTATGCCTGTGGTCATGTGACCGCTGACCTGCATGCTAGGGAGCTGAGTCCATCTCTCCAGCAAACATATGCTTCCTTTGGAAAGTGTTAACTGACAGAGGGAGAGGGAGAGATTCCTAAAACTGCTTGACTGTCCAATCACAAATAAAATAGCTAGGTAGGTTAGAAGTTGGCAGCTAGTGGGTAGGCTGGTGGAGCTCCTGGGGCCCTGTGGTCTGCTCTAGAGAACCTGGGGTGTCTTCCACAGCAATGATCAGACGAACTGCCCAAGAAACCTTTCAGTCCGGTGTTCCAGTCCTTAGTCATGTGTGTATTCCCTCCTTGGTTTTGACCTTTTCCATTTTTTATACTTGTTTGTTTATTTAGAGACAGGGTCTTGCTCTGTTGCCCAGGCTGGAGTGCAGTGGTGTCATCATAGCTCACTGAAGCCTCAGACTCCTGGGCTCAAGGGATCCTCCCACCACAGCCTCCCAAAGTGCTGGGATTACAGGCATGAGCCACCATCCCAGCCTACTTCTTATTTTAAAATGATTTTAGACTTGGAAGTTTAAAAGTAGTATAGATTTCTGGTCTGCCCTTCCTCCAGGCTTTCTCAGTGACCACCTCTAACATAACTGTAGTGCTTGGTTAAAGCTGGAAGGTGACGCTGGCACAATGTGGTTCCCTGGACAGCAGGCCTTGTTCGGATTTCGTCCGTTTTCCCCTGCACTTGTTTGTGTCTTGTGTGTACAGTTCTATGAAATTTTATCGCGTGTATAGATTCACATAACCATGGCCACATTTCCATTTCACTGTAATCATTTCTTGAAATCAACTCATTTTTTTTTAAATTAAGTAACTTCTTTTGCTTCATCCTAAGAAATATCCTCAAAATTATGGGTCTGATATAGTTGTTTTTCCAATACACATTAAATATGCAACTATTTAAAATTGAAATGAAAAATATTCATGTATAAACCATCTAGAATCATCTCACACCATTACATCAGCAATATGCAAACATGAATTGAGTCCAGCTGTGCCACTGAACATGTGGGGAAGCTGAGGCCCAGAGAAGGGAAGGGACTTGCTGGTGAGATATAGACGACACTAGAACCAGGATGTCTCCCAGTTGAGTGCTCTTTTTACTGCCCGACACTCCATCTGCCCCCAGAGGGTGAAAGCCCCTCCCTGCTCGGCCCTAGGGCGGAAGGATGCCCCTTATTACAGCAGCCCAGCTCCCGTCAGCTGCACAGTTCATTTCTGTGCCATTTGTTCTGCAACCCTAAAAGCGGCTTCCCTTGATATGTTTGCTCAGTTGGATTAGATGGCCAGGATATCCCAGGACTATTTAGATACTTGGCGGGAACGCAGGTAATAGTGACGGCCGTGTCCCCTAGCAGACATCTACACTGTGCACTTGCTGTGATTGTGCCAGGCACTGGGGTGCCAGAGTGTCCAGGAAGACAGTGAGGCCCACATAACCCGTGGTCTGCTGGGGGCTGGTGGCTGGATGGGCAGGGACAAGGTGAGGCAAGGAACAGGGACGCAGGCGCAGGTGCAGGAACATCCGACAGATTTACCTGGTGCGTGTGCTCCTAGTATCTGAGGAGTGAGAGATTAGCCAGGACAAGAATGAGGAAGAAGCATTCCGAGCTGCGGAAACAGCATTCGCTGAGGCCCTGAGGGGGAACGACAGTGCATGAGAAGAACTGAGGGAAGACTGTAGGGGCAGCGCAGAGGGACCCAGGGGAGAGGGCCCTGGGACTGCTGCTCTGAGTCGGGCGAGGGCCCTCCAGCTCCGCCTCCCCGGCAGCACCCACACAGCCCCTTTCCCCCATCTGCTCATGGGGACCCAAGCAGATGCCAGCTGGGGCAGGGGCTGGGTCCCAGGTCGAAGGCATGTTTGGTGGGGTGCAGTGAGAGAGCAGGCCCCGTAGCTGGTATCCATGGCGACTAGGGTTCTCCTGCAGGTGCTGACCACCTCGTTGTCTGCCCTGTGCCCACAGAACATGCTGGAGCAACTCCTGATCCACCAGCCCGAGGACCCCATCCCCTTCATGATCAAGCACTTGCGTCGCGATAACGATAATGGTGAGCACTTGGTGCGCGTCCCCACCATCTTTCTCCTCCTCTTCCTCCTCAGGGGCTTCTGCGCTGCCCTGGGCACAGCGGAGAACCGCTCTGTCCTACCTGTGCCTGAGGGAGGTCAGAACAGGGTGGGGAGGGCTTTTGACAACTTGGCAGTGGTAGTTAATTGAAAACTCCCTTAATTTCTTTTGGAGCACAACTAATAAAAATTCTCTTGCCAAGTTATTAAAATGAAAACCTCAGAATGGCCCGTGGAATAAATTATTAATGCTTCCGCCTGCCCTAACTGATGTTGCCTGTTGGGTTTAAGCTCTCTGATCACTCCACTTGTCAGGTGTAAATTTGGTTTCTGGTCTGCCTAGACAGGCAAGTGCTTGGGCTTTTCCGATGGTCTCATTATCGGTGCCGTTAATGAGTTTCAGAGCTCCCCGAACCTTTGCAGTCGACGAGTGCGGGTCGGCCAGACCCAAGGCCAGAGTGCAGAACCCGGGAGGAGGGAGGCGCTCACTCGAGGAAGGGCCCGCACTCCGTTCCACAGTGTGCCACGTGAGCTCTGTCCTGTGGGAGCTGTCAGGGAGAACTGGTGTCTTGGAGTTTTTATGTTTCTTTCATTGAAGCTTTGAAGGAGCTACCAGAACACTAATGAAATTAGCACGTGGTGCAGCTAAGGACAGAGGCCTGAAATGCCCTGCAGTGGGGTTCAGAAGGCCCAAGGTAAGAAATGACACTGAGTGGCTTTTTAAAAAATGTTACAGAGAGGAGACTCCAAGCCTGCAGATGCCCCAGGCACACTGGCCTTTTCTGCTGCCAGACACACAGGTCCTGATGCAGTCCCAGGCTTGGCTGTGGGAAATAGAGTGAGAGGCTTCTTGGATCCTGGTGCCATTGCATGGACCTAAGCAGGCAGGTTCAATGACAGCCCCAGCAAAGGACCAGCAAAGAGGCCCTTTTCTGATTCTCTAGTTAGGCACAAGTGGGTGATTCTCTGGGCATCCCCACGTTCAGCTGACTTGACTGAGAGCCCGTATGCCCCAGGTGCAGTGGAGCGGTGCCAGAGTGGGCAAGGAGAACCACCTTCCTGAGCTGTCGAACTCGCTTCCTCCCCAGCCCCCCGTCCTGGTAGAAACGACTTGGCCCCGCAGCGACTCTTCCCAGATGCCTCCTTTCTCTGTGTGGCTGTTTAGTACCTGGCGCAGGCGGTGCGGGATCACGTGGTGCCTCTTCCAGATTCACCTGCTCTGCAGGGGGGGTGCTAAGCGCACCCCTCCCTCCTGGCTGCTCCTTACTGCTGCAGACCCAGGCTGTCCCCCAGGCCTCACTGACCTGGGCTCCGTGTGCCAGAGGAAGAAGTTTCTGCATTCCCCTGCTCCCAGCCCTGAGGCTGAGCTCGGGTGTGGCTAGGCCGCTTTACTCGAGGGCTGCTGGCAGCATCTGTGCCCGTGCCCAACTCTCCTATGCTGCCACCACCAAAGAAATGATGGAAAGCAAAGGGAAAGCAAAGCAAAGGGAAAGTAAGCACAAAGTGAAAGTAAAACAAAAGCAAAGGAAAAGTAAAGTATGAAGTAAAAGCGAAGGAAGGCAAAAGTCAACCAAGAGCGAGCAGAAGCAGCTGCCGTGCAGTGCCCTGCCCCCATCCTGCCACCCCACTGTCAGGGACCCTTCCGTTCATTAATCATTGACTCATTCCCCCTTTCAAATGTAAAGGGATAGTGAGAGATCATTGCTCTCTCTTGGCCTCAGTTTCCTCCTTTGTAAAATGGGTGTGTCTGGTTAAGTGAGATAGAGGCTGTGAAGCTCTGGCCTGGTCAGCGGGGGCTGCCAGGGACGGCCCAGGGCATGGCAAGTCCTGACGCTCCCACAGGTGGGGGCTTTAGGGGATGAGATGTTGAATTTTCACTTGTGAAAAGCCGAACGAGAGTTTCTAAATTAAAAATTGTGCTTTATACTAACACAACCATCTGAACACGGAGAAATCGGGATGCACTGGCACTTGCTACCGTCGGTTTGAAAATCCCGTGTGTGCCATGTTCTGTGTTCTTAAACCTCTGACCTCAAGGCTTAGCTAGTCCCCCAGCCTAGAAATTCAAGAGCCTGAAATTTGAGGCAGATTCTGTCTTCTCTTTACATTTTGATCTTGCATCTGTGTACAAATTTAGTTTTCAGTGTCAAACTGTCCACTTCATGAGGATTCTAAGTTTAAACATCCCCTCTGTCTCGTTGGATGCAGTGCAGCCGATGCTGCTGGACAGCCACCGCCGCTGGTGCCTCCTCCCCCGGTCACCTCCTCCCGTCGGCCAGGCGCCCCCTTTGCATTTGTTCACAGGACCCAGGCTTTCCAAAGGCTTTCACGCGTGGCCCTCCACGGGGCCTTCGCTCCCTTCTCCACGTCACCCTGCTCCATTGCTCTCAAGCAGGGCCCAGGAATCCAGACCTGCCTCGTTTGCTTGCTAGCTGAGGCTGGCCTCCTGTCCGTCCTCCCGAACAGCCGGAGTCAAGGCATTTGGCCCAGATGCTCTCAGGGAGTAGAGTCACTGGATCCCAGTAATGCCATTCCCCACGCCCTCCGTCCTCACTGCCAGGCCTTGGGCTGGCAGCTTTTATGGCTGTTGGAGCATGTTTATCCTTTGGCTCAAGTCCCAGCTGCTTACATTGAAGAGAGGGACATTTGCTGGTTTCCCTCCCCTTGCACAAGCCTTCACAGACACATAAAGCAAAAATGGGGCAGGAGGAGGGGAGGCAGGGGAGACCACCTTGCTTTTGTGACTTTTCTAAGGGCGGGGAGAAGCCCAATCCTCGTACATTCTAGAAGAGTGCGGGAGGCTTGGAGAGGTCCCATGACATCCGAGGGGCGTCTCTTCCCCTGGGCTACTGTGTCAGATTGTTGTGCCTCCTTCCAGCCACGCAGCGGCCTGTGTTAACTGGAGCCGGGACCTCAACCCTTCCTCTCACTGGGCACGGGGTTAGCCATGACACACGGCGACATGGCCAGTGACGGGCGTAAAGGGAGAGAAGGCTCCGGACTCATCCTGGTGAGCATGCACATGAGGGAACGGCACACGGGCTGGCAGCCCCTTTGCTGAGAGAAAAGCAGATTCAGTACAAAGTGAGCATTTACAGTAGCCCTGGGCAATATTAAAGCAGGCGATGGTGTATATAATGGTATGTTTCGTTTTTTATCAAACGTTTGTCCAAGAAAGCTGTGTATTAGAGCTCCAATACCTAAGGGTTTTCTTGTGAATTTTAAATCATGCTCCTAGTTAAACCTCAAAAGGATCCGTGGATGGAAAGGTTTTTTGATTTCCTTTGAAGTGGTTTGAAGAAGTTGATTACTCTTGGCAGTCAAGCAGCCTTTTATGACACTGTTTATAAATAATTACTCATGAGCAGGGCTGGAGTTTCAAGGTGTTAGATTTTAAGAAACTGAAATTAATCACATAAATGTGTGCGAGAAATTAGGTGGGGAGAAAGGCCGTGGATGTTCCCCTTTTAAAGTATTTTCATAGATGTGTACAATTTGGGTGCCACTTACAGGAACCCGGAAGGGGAGGGTTTCCCCTGCAGCCTTCCAGCCTGGTAACTTTGTCAAGATGAATGCGTGACTCGGAATGAGACTCCTTCCCAAAATGCCCTTGTCGAGCCACATCTCCTGGGGTCTGCGAGCCCTGAGCCCCGTTGGGTCTGGCCCACGTTCCAAGGGGCTTCACCTGGCCTGCAGTCAGAGCCCAGGAGAGGCAGCAGGCGACGGGCATGTTAGCAGACCCAGGGCCCGCTGCTCCCTTATCCGACTTTGGCCAAGCAGACGCTCTCCCCGTGGTCCTCCACCTCAGCCCGGAGGCCCCTCAGCCCCGACCACTCTCTCTGCTGCCCCTCCCCCGGACCTCCCGTGGCACCCCAGCTCCAGTCTTCCCTCATCCTCTCACCCGACCATGTGTCCCCAAAGCCACCTCATTTCCAGACTTGTCCTACAAGGTATTTTCACCTCTGTGGCTTCTCTTCCTCAGGGGAGGACCCTGGAAGGCCCGGCCCCAGGTCTCAGGCCCAGAGCAGAGAACAGGCTGCTCAGTCCCTGCCCCGGCTCCCACCCCAGAAGCTGAAATGCCTTCCCCACTTCCATGACGCCAGGGCCTGGGCTGTGACCTGAGCCGCACCAGTGAGCTGAGCGCAGACTCTGGACTGTGGTCCAGGAGTTGCTCTTCCTGGTGGCCCTGCGGGGCCTGGTTCCTGGGCAGTGGTGGCATCATGGCTGGTGGCAGCCCTGGGCCTGGCTCCCAGCCTGTGCAGGGGTCTGAGCCACACTGGTTCTTTGCATAACGCCCTTCTCTTCTTGACTCAGCCACATCTGGTTCCTGCGGCTTGTACCCAAGAACGCTGACTGGCAGGGGACCCTTTGTGAGGCAGTGGTAATGATGGTGACAAAGGTGATAAATAGAGACCAAAGAATGAGATGGGGACAGCCTAGGAGGCCACTCCTGAAAACCATGCTGTGTGTGGCTCCTCGCAGTTCTGTCTGCCATGGGGACAGGCAAGGAGGATGAGACTTGGTCCCTGTCCTCAGGGAGCTTGCTGTTCTGTGGGGGACAGCAGTGCCACTGGCTTCTCAGCAGTGGGATGAACCTAACCAGAGTGGAAGGCAGCAACAGCAAGCCAGCGGTCCTGAGCCTTCAGGGAGGAGGAGAGCGAGGGTCTCAGAGAAGGAAGAGACAGCACGGGCCCAGGGTGGGTGTGGAGTGGGTAGGGGTGAGAAGGACATTCCTGATGGGGAAATGACAAGTGGCAAGGTAGGAATGTGGAAGGAACACCCGCAGGAAGAATAAGAGAAGTCCAAGGCTTCTTAGATTAAAGGAGAGGACTGTTCAGGGATCCCAGGTAATTCTCTGCGTCCCCCGCTAGACGGGGCTCTGGAGGAAAAGGCTGTCAGGATGACCAGGACATCTCTCGGCCTTCTACAGAGGTCCTGCCCCTTAGCGTCCAAGGAGACTTTAAGGGATGCAGAGACCTTCGGGCAGAAGAAGATCGGGAGCTGTGTCCATCATACCATACTGGGCAGGTGACACCCAGCCCAAGCCTGACTTGGAGAGACAAGCGCTGCAACGGTTTGCTAAGCTGGAGCACCCCAGTGTTGCCCTGGCAGCCACCCGGGCCGGAAGAGGCGCACCTGGTGCTGCCTTATCCAGGGCCTGCCACCTCTGGCGTCCCTTGGTTCACATCACCACTAACAGTGGCAAGTTACCTGCAGCTCACACGTCAGGGGGCTGCTGGGCCAGATGTATAAATGCACACAATGCAGAAAACAACAGGGCATCTAAAGCAATCAGGAACAGAAAGCAGCAGCAGAAAGCCACGTGTGTCCAACCCCCATGTCCTTGAGGAGATGGCAGTTCCCTTGCCGGAGACTGGGGCAAAGAGGATGCCCGCCTCACTTGCAGTTGTCGTCCGGTACAGCTGCCTCACTAACGTGTCCCCAGGAACCGTGGCCCCTCCTGCTTTCCTCGGCAGCATCCAGCTCCACGCAGGGATTTGTGCAGTGAATCAGTGAATTATCTTGAACGCTTCCTCCACGTTTTCCCTGAAAATGAGAAGGAGCCATGAATTTGGGCAAAGGTCTATTTAAACCCAAGCAGCCTGGCTGGGTGTAGATGTGCTGATCATTAAATCACTGGCCAAAAAGACACTATCTGATTCCTTCTCTGTGTCCAGCCCCAAACTAGACGGTAACACCTCTCCCTCCTCTTCACGAACCAGATTTCCTCCCGGTGGCCCGGCCAGGACAGACGTTAGAGGCTGCTCCCTCCGTTCATCTGTCCCTGTGGGTCTGGCGTCAGGCTGAGGTTACTTGCTCTGCAGAAGTAGGGGAACAGAAGTAGCACGATCGAGGTGGCATTGGGTGGGCACTCAGCGTGGCTTCATCTGTCCAGACGCCCCGCCTGTGGCCTTGGCTTTGGCCCAAGTGCACGTGCCTGTCAGCACCTTCTCCCCACAGAGGTCGCCCCTGTTCCATTTGCCAGCGTCTGCGCAGTAGTCTGGTAGCTGCTTTGGGAATTCTGTGGGGCCAAGAATATTCCAGAGCCAAGACGATAAGCTGCCAGTTTTTTCCATTTGCATAGAAATGTCCATATTTGAAAACGAAGACTTTCCTTTTCTTGGGATTTATAAATTTGGCCCATACACTCCAGGCTTTTCCCATTATTTTCCTCTGTAAAAGATGGGGAATACAATTTGCTAAATAAAAAGGCATAAACATAAAAAGAGTTTCAAAGGTCGATTTACATAAAATACAGCTTTATTTGAGAAAGCATCCCTGAAACAAAGTCCCTGTTTAAAATGCTTTATGGTGTTTGAAATCCCAATTGTTCTTGATATTTATTAGTTTGGCAAAAAAGTTACCGTGTCCATGTCCCCGTGGAGATAGAAGAATAAACCATCTCTGTGATCATTACCTCTCTAAACACAATGTATTCTATGGCAAGAGCGTCTCTGAGCCGCTGCGTTACAGATGGCCGTGTCACTGGCAGAAAATGAAATCTGGGGAGGAAATAAGTATGCCCAGAATACCGCAGACATGGGAGGCTGCTTTGTCACACTGCATGATGACGTTCAAATCTTTTTATTCCACAGTGCCGAAGATTGTAATACTAGGTCCACCCGCCTCGGGGAAAACAACTATAGTAAGTGTATCATATTAAGTGTTGTGATACTATAATATCTCATTTATCCTCCAGAGCTAGAATGAGACTGCACCTCAGTGAATTTGCAGCATAACTGAGCTTCTCTTCTTCTTTTTCTTCTCCTTCTTATTTTCTTATCACAAAAGGTAGTTGTAAGTTCATAGTAGAAAACCTAGAAAATACAAAAAAACAAAAAGGTAGTTCCCCAACTATCCAGAGAAAAGCATTTGGTTTTTCGTGCCTACATGTGCACTATCTTCACACACCTTAGCTGGTTATCTCCATGAATTTCTAGAAGTAGAAGTGCTGGGTCAAACAGCATGTACATTTCATAGACTTTGCTAAAATTCTCTCTTGAAATTTTAATTATGAAATCTTTCAAATATTTCATAATTCGAATAGAGAAGCACAGAAACTACATCATAGTCAC
>NW_012138525.1:1027743-1028263 GCF_000956105.1 Propithecus coquereli
GCAACGGTTTGCTAAGCTGGAGCACCCCAGTGTTGCCCTGGCAGCCACCCGGGCCGGAAGAGGCGCACCTGGTGCTGCCTTATCCAGGGCCTGCCACCTCTGGCGTCCCTTGGTTCACATCACCACTAACAGTGGCAAGTTACCTGCAGCTCACACGTCAGGGGGCTGCTGGGCCAGATGTATAAATGCACACAATGCAGAAAACAACAGGGCATCTAAAGCAATCAGGAACAGAAAGCAGCAGCAGAAAGCCACGTGTGTCCAACCCCCATGTCCTTGAGGAGATGGCAGTTCCCTTGCCGGAGACTGGGGCAAAGAGGATGCCCGCCTCACTTGCAGTTGTCGTCCGGTACAGCTGCCTCACTAACGTGTCCCCAGGAACCGTGGCCCCTCCTGCTTTCCTCGGCAGCATCCAGCTCCACGCAGGGATTTGTGCAGTGAATCAGTGAATTATCTTGAACGCTTCCTCCACGTTTTCCCTGAAAATGAGAAGGAGCCATGAATTTGGGCAAAGGTCTAT
>NW_012138525.1:1030463-1056475 GCF_000956105.1 Propithecus coquereli
CCCCTTGCTTTCTTCTGGAAAGTGGCTAAGATGGCTGATCTTACACAAACTCATCTGCATCTGCTCCGCTTTTGGAGTTAGACTAGCTGTCCTATTTGCCTGTCATCTACCCATCCGTCTGTCTGTCTCTCTGTAGTTTTCCTACCTGACCCTTCAGTATCAGGCTGTCAGCTTCCGCTCCTTTCTGCTGTCAACCCCTGACTCCAGCCACTCCCACTGTTTCGCTGTTAGAAGCCAGGGACTCCCAGACCTGCCCGTTATCCGCATTACCAGGGTGCTTTGAAAAATGCCTGCTCCTGGGCTCCCCGCGAGACTGACCTCATCACAGTCTCCCGGGACAGTAGAGCCCAGAGAACTAGTGGTTGAGATGTGCTGCCCAGGCGATTCTGACGCTGGGAGTGAGGATGACTGAGTCTGCATTTAGACAAACATGCCCGTTAAACCAGGTTTTCGAGAAGAGTCTGGTCGCTCAGTGTGAGGGCTCCTTTTGGTAAAGGGCTTTTGTCTTTGACATTTGACTTTCTGGGGCCACCTGTGCTCTGTTTCCAGTCCCAGCTCCTCTCTGGTCACTGGCAGGAATTTGCCACTGACAAAGCAGAGCAGATTCCAAGTACAGAGACCCACTTTTGCCAAGTCCCAATGTGGCCAAGGCGATCAAGTTCGTCTTCCCTGATAAGGGCAGGTACTAACAGCTGTTTGCTGGTGTTTCAGCTGCAAGAGTTTTGGTGAATTTGCCGTCCTTGCCCCTGAGTGCCCTGTGGCGACACACAAATCTGATATAAAATGATATATAGTAAAATCCAGACAGAGAGCTCTAAAGGGCTTCTTGCTGATACTGTCACTGGTTGTTTCTTAGCAGCAGGAACAGAAAGAATGAAGGGTCACACCAACCCGGGGGACCTGGAAGGGCCTTCCTAGTGCTGAAATGGTCGTCAGCATTATTTTGGTGTTGGGAATATTTTATTGCATTGTTATTCCTTAAAATGTATCCCTCCCTTGCAGACTACATAGTCATCAATGAACTAAACATTCAGTTGCCGGTAATATGTCATCTCCTGATCTTAAAGAAGCAATGAATGTTGAGCATGGGTTGTGACCCATATTTAGGTCCTGTCCCCACAGTTCCTGTTCTAAACCTCCCTTGAGTTAAAACCTCATAGTCCACAGAGCTTGGAAAGGGGTGTCAGGGGCAGCTCAAAGTATAGCCACTTGTGCGTCTCGTAGCTCCATGTGGATCCATGCTGGCTGAAGGAGAGAGCACACGAGCGGGATCCTTAGGCTGGGATGTGCCTTGTGGCTTTGTCTGCCTGGTGGCCTTCCTCCAGCCAGAAGTCATTGTGCTTTCCCTGGCCAACCTCTTCTAGAATAGGGAAGGACCTGGACATTTTCATGGAGCTATTCTTGTATTTATTGTTTTTGCTTAAAATTTTCTTTTCCTCTTTCCCTTCTTCAGGCAATGTGGCTTTGCAAACACCTGAACAGCAATCTCGTCAGCAAGGAGAACTTGGTAGTAAGAGAGTTGTCCTTCCTGACCGCTGAAGCCAGGAAGCATTATCAGAGAACCAAGGTAGGACTGGCCCCCGGGGCAGGGCTGGGGCCAGAGTGCAGTGCTCCCTGCCTGTGCCCAGCTGGTTCCCATTTCCTTTTGGGTTAAGTGAAAGAGAATGCCCGGTGCGAGATGAGACACCAGCGGCATGTGGTGGCGGGAAGGAGAGGATTCTTAGCTAGGGCCCGAGTCCCGGTGGGTACTGAGCCAAGGTTTTGTGGTGGCAAAGGATCATTCACAGAGCGAGGGACACTATTCTGTCCGAATGGAATGGTCCCGGCTTGCTCCTTTTGTGCCTGCTGGCCTGTGCCAGGGTATGCCAGCCGAGCTGGGCCAGGAGTTGAAGGGGCAGCCGTCCAGCTGTCTGTGCCCAGAGTGGAACATCCCTGTGTGCTGTACCTTCCTCCTGCTGCCCGGGACCCTGTGGCACAGTGCCCACCCTCTGTCCCTCTGTCACACGGCTATGGGGGAGCATCCCAGGAGGCCTGGAGGTTCTGTTTCTAAAATCCCACCAGCTCTATATTTGAAAAATGTCTTCGAAAGGGAAATATAGGGCTTGATCCCATTGTTTCTCTATAATACAAATAGAAACTCAAAATATTTCTTCAAAATTCCCTTTGGATGCAGTGGCACGTGCCTGTGGTCCCAGCTACTCGAGGCTGAGGCAGGAGGATCACTTAAACCCAGGAGTCGGAGGCTGCCGTGAGCTATGATGACGCTGCTGCACCTCCATCCTGGGTGACAGAGTGAGACCCTGTCTCTAAAAAATAAAAATACGAAACAAACAAAATTCCCTTTGGAGATAAGCAGGGGGTGCGCCCTTTCAGGCGTTCCTCCTTGAGACACAGGCTTTCTCTCGTTCGTGAGGCGGGACAGCGGGGAACGGAAGGACCTTGCGTTGAACGCTAAGAGGTGCCTACACACCTGGTGAGCGCGAGGCCGCCAGGCAGGGCCGAGGACTGTTGATTTAGGCCCCTCGGCCCTTCCGCTGCTTCAAACCCCGGGCACGAAGCCCTTGCAAGCACATCAGCTGAAGAGTTAAATGCCAGCCAGACCCAGCCAGCTGTGTCTCCTGTCACCCCATGAGACAGAAACGTACGTGACAGCACCTGAAAGCCGAATAAACTTCAGTCACCATGCCAAAGAAAGCTTTTTTTCAACAATGAGGATTAAAGTCGAGCACAGCAGATAAACAGAACTACCAAACATTGGGCAAATTTGAGTGTGGCAGTGAAAGAGTTAAAGCATGATCTGCCGGGGTGGAGGTGGGGACACTGGTGCCCTAAGCAGAGGCTTATTTTGTGTAATGGCTGATCCAGGTCTGCCACGGCCCGACCACCAGCCACGTGAGAACTCGGGGTCTCCCACCAGTCTCTGCAGGGGCTGCAGCTGAGAGCTGGCTGCGTCCTGTCCTCGTCTTCATTCAGTGGGCAAGGTCTTTACCACATGGTTGTGCGGCCACTGTTCCTCCAAGAACTCGGAAGTGAGTTTCCAGGCCTCATGGGCCACCACCGAATGGTGGCCGGCAGGACAGCTCTCGTGGCCAGCCCTTGGTTTCAAGGAGCAGGGATCCACTGGGCTGTCCAGCAAAGAAAGAGGACCTGAAGGGGGAACACAGGGATCCCGGGACCTGCATGGAGACGGTGGCCAGCTCCTCGGCTCAGCAGCCAGGAAGTGGGGCCTCGGCCTCTCTCCACCTCTTCGAGGCGCTTCATGTCTCATCTCCACTCTCTCTGCAGTTTCCTCCTCCTCCTCTCTTCTGCCTTTCTTGGCCACGCTCCTGGCCACTCTGTCCCTGCCCCCTGTGTCCTCAGTTCAAACCGCTCACAAAGGCAGCTTCAAGGCCGAGTTCTCAGGAAAGGGGCTCTGCCGGGCCGGCCGGTCGTGTGTCCCAGGCACGGTCAGGGGCGTGCAGAGAGGGCCTGGCAAAGCCACGGAGCTCAGACGTGGCCGTGAGGGCCCCTGGTTGGGGGAGGGCAGTTCTCAGAAATGAGAGGTAGACGTGGGCACAGTCCAGCCCCAGGTTTGCCTGTGACAACAACTCATTAGAGAAGGAGAGCCTCGCAGCAGGGACAGCGACCCCCGGGCGAGTCACAGCGTGTGGCTGCAGCTTGGGAGGACAGCAGCCTTTGCGGGTAGGAATATGATTTTAGAAAGAAAGTGGTCATTTCACTTTCTGCAGAAGATAAGCTTTTAGGGGAGAGGCAGGCTTATTTCTAGGATAAAGATGCTTTTATTAGGTTTATAAAATTCAACAGAGTGGAGGCAGTTTAAGGAAATTCCTCCTGGGTTTCATTACGCTAATTGTCAACATATTTCCAACCACGTCGAAGTGCTTTCAAGGGTGTCTTGTTGGGGTTCCTTGGTTCAGAAATACGGGGGGAAGGAAGATGAAAGCCAAGGACATCAGGCCTCGTGAAGGAGTAAAAGGTTCTGAAGAGCAGAGCAGGCCCGTCAGGGCGCAGCTGCCTGCCAGGCCAGGCCTCTAGTTAAATGTCCTCTTTAAATTGTCTGCTCATTTGGAGTCTTTGTGGCCGTTTTTGCAAGTAGCAGTAATACCTTCAAATACCTTATTTTCTCCTGCTAATCTTGGCTCTGCCCTCCTAAGAGGAATTCTCTTATGTTGCTGGTATTAACCAAGACATCTTCATTTTAGGCATTTCCAAGTGGTTTCTGAAATTCTTCCTAATTACCTACAGTTTGCCAAGCACTATTCTGCAGTGCCATGGGAAAGCCAAAGACGAATTCCTTCTCCGTGCCCTGGAGCTTCCAGCAGGAGGGGAGACTGACCACACCATAAAACCAAACCCAAGCCAAGATATGGGGCCAGGGAGCCTTCATTCAACCAGTTAGTGGTGTCTTGGTTGACTAATTCATTTAGATTAATTCTGAGCACCTACTAAGTCCTGGGCACTGGCTCTGGGCTGGGAAGGGGGAACAGGCTGCAAGATTTAGGGGCTCCATGGAGCCATAACCACTAAGCAAAGCCTTCCCACAGGGCACGCTGATGTTCCAAGGCATGGAGAGCCTGGAATCAGGACAAGCGTCATGAAACCCACAGGGGCAGGGGTGTCCCTCAGGACACAGGGGATTCGAGTTGGCCAGGGACTGGAAACGGCTTGTTAGTTTTTAACTGCTTATCATGAAATATCGTAAAGATATTCAGAAGCAGTGAGAACAGTATGAGAACCTCCATGGATCCATCACCTGCTTCAGCCAACATTTGGCAGCCTGGTCTCGTGCTCTGCCCTCACCTACTGCCCCTGCCCCAGGGTATCTCAAAGTAAACCCAGGCAGCATTTCATTTCATCCGTAGATGTTTTAGTCCACGTCCACTGAGAGACCGAATGCTGATTCCCCGTGGACAATGGCCAGACCTTACATAAAAATAGCGCTCTGACCCACTGTCTGCAGCGGCCTGCCCCGGGAAGCAACCCAGTAGCTACAAGAGCCGGTCCAGGCAGCCAGCCTGCTGTAGGTCAGACCTGCAGAAATCAGACTGCCCTTTCTGCCAACCGTTGAGGAAGCCGCACAGTAACCCCCGTAACAATCAGTCCAAAACGGCCAGAACGTGATTGGTCACTGACAGCTTCTCTAGTTAATTTCCCTGCTTCCAACTTAGGACCAGCCAGAGAGAGCCAAACATGCGCCCCTACCCAGCCCCACTGGGCGACCGTGAGCCTCCAGCTTCCCCAGGCCAGCAGCCTCCATCAGGGCATGCCCAGAGCCATCCCTTTTTTTTTCTCTAGAAACTTTTCCCACTCCTCTGCCTGCCTTCGAGTCTACCAAACACAAGCGGTAGTGGCGACTTCCTTGCTAGAGCAGGGTCTGAATAAATAGCCTTTGCTTGTCTCACCTCGGGGGACTTCATTTATCTCCGCTCTCCAGAAGATAAGGGCCCTATTTTAAACACGTACACACATTAGCACACCTAGAAAACTCACCAGTGATTTCACCAGCGTCTGGTCAGGGTTACGAATCTCCTTGAGGAGACAGCTTTGGGGTTTCTGGGGCCCTCTCCCACCCCGGGTTATAAACACTCCCAGGACAGCCTCATTCCAGCTTCCTCTCTCAGCTGACCATCTGACCCATTCGGTTCTTCCGGGTCTGAGCCGGAAGAGATACTCAATGCCCTGGCGACGCTGGCGGTTGCTGGGCAACTCCAGTGAGGTCATTGGCTGGTGACCAGCTCCTTGATCATGTGACTGGTTAGCCGCTGATTCCATGGCTCGTTGTGAAGGCGCCAGAGAACCAAGGACGTGGTGAAGGCTACCGAGATGGATGTCAAAATGACTCCACGAAAGGGACATCATTTCCAAAAATACTGCTGAAGCCCCCACCTTCTCCGCAGGCCCCTTCCCCCCAAACGCCCGCCTGGGAGCCCAGCCCAAGGCCCCCTTTGCTCCCCGCTCCTCCTCTTTAGTGCGTTAATCGAATTCACCTCTTCTGCCCAATCCTTTTCCTTCCCCTGCTTCCGCTGGTCCTGTCTCTAAGCCCACGGTCTGGTTCGCCATCATGAACACCACGGAAAGGCTCAGGTGAGGCAGGCCCCGGGCGGGGGGTGGGGAGGAGCCCACTCTCAGGTGCTGGCCCTTTACCTGCACGAGCCTGAGATTTCTACTGCGAAAAGAAAAGAACCTTTATTATTGAAATTCCTGCAGGAAGAATATGTATTTGCAATTTCGAAACTGCCTAGTCCAGAGAGTCTCAATCTTGGCAGCATGTTGGAATCACCTGGGCCCCACCCAGATTCAGTCCGAATCCCAGGAGTAGGGCCAGCCTTCCACATTTTCAAAAAACGCTCCCCAGGGAATTCTAACATAGGCAAGCTGAGAACCCACCCCAAGCACCACTCCCCTTTTCTCATTGCAGTTACTACTTTTCTAACACAATTACTGCTGAGTCAAGGTATCCTTTGCATCAGCTGTTACATTAGAGCACAACAGCCCGTGTTTGTGGAATGAATAAATGACCTGAGCTTTGAAGGCTGGTTGGACAGGCAGGAGCAGGGATGCCTTCCCCAGCCTGGGTTCTGCATAACTTCAGTTTTCCATTCTGTTTACAAATTTTAAATCTGATGTAGCCTGATGTCCCCAAGTGCACCAGCTGCCTAGAGTCACCATTTTCTTTAACACCCAAATGAAAGAACTTAAGCCCTTATCCTGCTTCCGCTGCACACGAGAAACAGCCACCTCCAAATAGTCCTGAGAATTTCCAGCAAACAGCCCATCAGCTGTTGCTTCCAAGTCCTGCTGGATGTCACCATCACCTCTGGCCATTCCACCTCCAGCCAGCCTCGCTGCTCCCGTTTTCCGGAGGCTGAGCTGGGACAAAGTGTGAACGCCCTTCCTTCCCTAAGTCAGCCACTCAAGGTGGTGGCGTGAAACAGAGCAGAGGCAGGTGACTACAGTCCAGGTGAGCCTGAGCACCAATCTCCGGGGCTCCTTTTAAAATCCACTGGCCTTTCTCCAACCCAGGGCCTCTCACTGCCACCTCCCTCCGTGGGCCTGTCTGCGTGCCACGCTGTAGGCTCGGCTCTCTTCCTTCAAAGCCTGTCCTCTCCCCCCCCCCCTTTTCCCTGTCCCTGAAACCTGTCTCTGCCTTCCAGACTCTAGGAGACAGTTCCTGCTATCTCCTAACC
The DNA here is from genome assembly GCF_000956105.1 of Propithecus coquereli. NCBI lineage: Eukaryota > Metazoa > Chordata > Mammalia > Primates > Indriidae > Propithecus > Propithecus coquereli. The sequence continues at coordinate 1,037,651 of NW_012138525.1, forward strand.
TGCTCTGACAGCTCCAAGCAGCAGCAGAAACTTTAAAATGATAGTTGTCTTTAAAGGATTCTGTGACCAGTTCTTAGCGGAGCTCGAGTCCAATACCGGGCTTCCCTCCCCTACCAGGAGGCGCCCCTGCAGGGAGAGGGGGTGAGGGTGGGACAGATGACCTCAACTCTTCCCCTCCCCACCTACTCCTGAAGCTCATACTGTAGCTCAAAATGCCCATGACTTCTGAGCAGGTATCACCCACCGTGGTGACACAGGGACATTAGGGTGACTGAGAGTGGGGCCTGGTGATGGGCGTGAGACACAGGCTCATGTCCTACCCATGTTCCTCAGGCTTTCCGTTTGTCCGGCTTGGAGGAATTAAATGACACCCTGGAGGGCAGAGCAGCGTTGGGACCTCCACACTCAGCGGCCCCTGAACAGCGAAGCAGTGCACCCTTCCAGGGACGGGCAGCGCGGGTTACGGGTTATCGGGATTCTGCCCCAGGCCCCAGGGCGCCCCCAGGCCCTCTCTGGGAGCTGGAAGGGGAAGAGGGGAAGGTCTGAACTGCAGCAAACGCAGCCAATCCTGCCCTTAAGGGCAAGGACACAGCTGGGTGCTGCGGCGCCACCAGCAGGCAGACGAGGGGCCTGTACCAGGGGCTGAGCCGCTCTGTGACCAGGAGCAGCCCCACTGGAATTTATCAACTTGTTCCTGATTCTCCCCAAAATGCCAGGCTTTGGAGGGCTGGGGTGGGAGAGCATCACAGAGTTCTGGAAGGAGGGAAGCATGATTCCTGCAAAGACAGTTTGGCAGGGCTTTGAGAAGCGGCCCCCTGAAAGCCCCCGCTGCTGACGTGACACATCAAAGCTGGCGTTGAGACAGCACCGTGGCAGGAGCAGCAGGGGGCTCTCGGGAGTAGCTGTGCTCAAAGCCGCGGCCTGTCCCCTGCTACGCAGGCTACAGGGGCGCCGTGCCCCACCAGGACCTGCCACCTTCCAACCTGTGTTCTTTGACTGCCTGGCACCCCCCTGCGTCCCCATGCCTATTTAAATGCTCCTCCTGAATGGGTGTTGTCAGGGAGGGGAGGTGAATCTCAGGAAACTGGGAAAACGTCCTCAGGATGGAAAGCAGCTCGGCCTGTGGTCGGGAGGGGACCCCAGGGGACTGGAAAGAATGGAAGAGGAAGAGAGGGGAGGGGTGACGTGGAAGGGGGTGGGGAGGGGGGCAGGGCTGCTTCCTGCCCACCCCCTCCCTCACCAACCTGGGGAAGCTCCCCATACCTGGGAGGAAACCAGCACTGGCAGGAGACACCCTCCCTCTCCAGCGACTTCTCCCAGATGGGTGGGGTTCTTCGGTTTGGGGGTTGACTTAAGCCACTGGTTCCCAGGGCTCATCCCTGGAACAGAAGCACCCGAATCACTTGAAAACTCGTTAGAGATGTAAATCCTCAGCTCTACCCGAGACCCGCCGAATCATAAGTCCCAGGGTGGGGCCCAACAATCTGTGCTTTAACAAACCCTGCCAGGATCCTGTTGCGTGATCAAGTTGAGAACCACTGGCTTGAGCAAGATGTGAAGTGCCGGGGGACAGTATTATAAGGACTCAGAGCTATCTCGAGATGTTGGAACCAGGGACTGAGTGGATGCCGGCTAGCCTCCTTCCTACCTCTCTGGTCTCCACTTTTCTCTATGCATCGTTCATTCAATCTCTCTCTGCCTCTTGCCTTCACTCTTGACTTTTGCTGTCCACCTGATAACAACATGGTGGCCCCATACTTTCAAGCGAACACATTATAAGTCTGGTTCCCAGCAGAGGTGCTCCCTCCTTCCCTTGCTGGCTGCTCTGCCTTTTTCTTCCAATTCCACATCCCTGGAAAAGCCATTCTGGATCTGAGCCTGGTTTCTCTCTTTCCCTTTGTGCTGACTTCATTCTCTTGCACACCTCTCATGCCTGCAAAGTGGCTGCTGAAGCTCCAGCTCTTACATTCTCCCAGCTTCTGATCTGGTGGAACATAGGGTTGCACTCATGTCCTGGGCCTGACTTTCACTGGCTAGGATTGGGTCACAGGCAGCCTCTGAAGCAATCACAGTGGCAAGGGGTGAGATATGCCGCTCAGCTTAGACCAATCAGGGCCCTCCCCTGGATCGGAGGGTGGGATTGACCTCACCTAAATCATCCAGACTAAAGAGCAAGAGGGTGACTCCTCAAAGGAACTCTGGGGGACTGGGCTACTGGAAGTGGGGTGTACGGAAAATAAAAATAAAAGCAAAAACTACAATATGGTTACTGATTTCAACTGGTGAGGTGTGTGAGGCCTAGAGGTCACGACTTGCCCAGGGTCAGCTGGCTGGAGGGCAGCAGCCGTTATGTAGCCAGGAGAAGGGGCCTGCCCTGGGCAGAGGTGGGGCGAGTCTCTGCTCCACGCGACAAGGGCCGTCCCGGAGCCCCCGCCGCAGCAGTGGACTCAGCGTGTGGAATTTATTTCCACTCCCATGTCCTTCAGCAGAGACGCAGGCAGGATAGGGGAGATTTCTGGCCCCTGGTAGGCACTGCAAGGAAGGCGACACAGACCAGGCCCCACTGGCTCCCCTGAGAGGAGCTGCGGCCTCGTCCAGTCCTCCGCGAGGGCGGAGCAGGCAGGATGCGTCAAGAGTGCGGGGGTAGTAACTGCACAGCACTGAGCCCTGCGGGGCGCCAGGCACGTCCCATGCTCAGCTCAAATGTCACCTCAGCAACTCTTCGAAGCCCGTTTTCCTTGTCTCATTCACAGACAAGGAGAGAGAGGTTTAGAGCGCTACAGCCCCTCGTGCGGGCCCTCAGTGTGCAGCCAGCGCCCAGACCGCGAGCGGCCGAGTCCACCCCTGCAGCGGGCTGGCAGGGCCTCCAGGGGCCCGTTTGCCCTCACTGTCCCCATCCTCCTCCTGAAGCCAGCATTAGCCTCCTCCAGTCAGGATCACGCGTTCACCCTCCCCGCGCCCCGCCCCGTGCAGGTCCCTGCCCTGTGAGCCAGTGGCCCTGAGTGCCTCGGTGCCCCGAGGAGGTCCTTTATCTCCTCCCCCATGCCCAAGTGCAGCCTGCTCTTACCAGGGAACCCGTTCACAGAGCGCAAGGAAAAGGCAGGACAGGAGAACCGGGAGAACAAGCCCCTGCGGGGACCCTCCACGCCCCACCCCAGCTTCCCTGCACGGGCTGGTGCCCGGTTCCTCCCCATCGGATCCTTCCTCTGAATTCGTCACGTTCTAGTGGCACTCCAGCTGGTTCACTGACACAGCTAATAAGTTATTTGGGGGTAGAAAAATGCCAAACCTCAAGAGTTAGAGGCGGCCGAAGTCTATCTGTTCCTGCCGCCCTTGCCACCAGACACAGTGAAAGCAAAGCGTGGACAAATTCTGCCCTGTGCACGGACGCTCATTAAAGCACCATTTCAAGCCAGCAGGCCCCGAAGGCTTCACACAGCCTGCTGGAGAAGCTCTGTGATGTCCCAGCTCTCTGTCCCTTTAGATGCTCTGACAGCACTCAAGGCAGACATGACAGCTTTATGGAGACAGGAGCTGGTCACTCTGACCCCTCACAAATGTGGGTTCTAGAATTAAGATCACAACTTTTCTCCAGCAGCACTGGGCCACCACTAGCCCTAAGGGCCCTGTGGGAAATGAGGAAAAGGCGCTCGTGCCCCTGGGCCTGCGTGCGCCCCGCGCAGCAGCCCCAGCTTGGAGAGGGGGTGTGAGGAGTTTCCCTGACTCATGCGCAGCTGCGCGGCGCCGGGCCCTGGGGGCTGTGGCCAGCACCGGCTGGGAGCCCCTCCCGCTCTTCCCAGGAGGTCGATCTGGCCCTGATGTAGCCTGGGGAGTGTGGTTTGGGGCTGGCCTGGGAGTGTCCCCTGGCAGGTTTGGGGGCTGGGGAGAAGCCCAGGCCCTTAGTGATCTCAAATCAAGGGAGCGCTCGGGTGTGCGTTTTCCAGGGATGTTGGCTCTGCGGTGTTGGAGGCTTCGTGAGAAGGTTCAGATCAGACTTGCTTGTGAAAACTGGGGTATGGATTCTGGTCAGAGAGAGAGTTCAGAAGAGAGGAAGCAGAAGGAAGGCTGTCTTCAGCTTCCTCCCCATGGGCATGCCCACCTGCAACTGTCTGTCCTTCCCAAGCCTGGCTGGGCGGGCGCTCTGGCTAGACCTGTGTGTGTGCAAGTCCTGCCTCTCTCCTCGCTGGCTGTGTAACCCAGGGGAAGGGGCCTCACCTCTCTGAGGCTCAGCTTCCTCATCTCCAAAAAAGAGATAAAAATAGTGCAGATCATCCAGAGTCGTTATAAAAACTGAATAATGTAGTGCTTGGCCCAGTGCCTGGCACGTAGTACGTGCTCAACAAATGCCAGCCAGCCTTAGTATTCCACATTGAGTGAATTAAGGAATTTGAAGCTTCAGTAGTTTATCAGTCAGCAGCGCTTCCTATGTCCTTGACACTACTTTGGGGCTGGGGCTGTGGTCTGCTGGTCGATATGTAACAACCAGCTTTCCAGGGAAAAGGCATTTTTGTAGCATTTGCCCATTTCTGTGGTGTAAACACTCCCACCGTGGCCATGTCGATTACCAGTGTGAGGTCCTGGACCGTGGAGTGGGGAGGAGACGTACACGCTCGCCTCTCACGGGCTCTGTGGGCTGGCTCCCTCCCACACACTGTCTGGGGTACAGAGACAGTAAGACACAGTCCCTTTCCTTAGGGGACTTTGCAACTTGCTGGGGACGCAGACACGCGGGGAGGCCATGGATCGCCATGTGGTTAGTGCGAGAACAGAGCTTGCCATCCAGGATTGCGGGGCACGGGAAGCGGCACCCAACCCGGGCTGGGAGGGTGTCCTGCGGGCAGCGGCGCTTGGGGCTGAGCCTCTGCAGGTGCTCTGGAGTCACTGCGGGGAGGAGGGCATTCTGGCAGGAGCACAGGAGAAGGGGAGGACACGTGGTCGGGGAGACCATCAAAGAGGTGCTGGTGGGGGGACAAGTTCAAGGCCTCAGGTGCAGCAGCGGAGGCTGGAGGAGGGGGAGGCAGGTGGCAGCCCGGGCTTCACAGAGGCAGGGCGGTCAGTCAGGGTCGCCTGCCAGTGTGTGTCCTTTTAAGCTCCAAGATGCAGGTTTGGACCCTCATTCCGTGTGGTCTTTCCCTTAGACAGTTCCCAGCACGCTGCTCGTCCAGCTGATCGAGGAACGCCTGGCCGAAGAGGACTGCGTCAAGCGGGTAAGACGCCAGCGAGACGGGGCCTTGGTACCAGAATTAGAGGGGAGGGTGAGGGGCGGGCGTTCATCTCCCAGGGGAGAGATGACAGAGGCACACGCGGAAGGCAAAGCAGACAAACAGAAGCTCGGCCAAGGTCAGTCTGCGGACATGGACTTCACCTTTGCTGGGGGAAAAGGAGTGGAATCGGGAGGATCCGTCAGGGCTCCCACGTGGAGGGGTCACAGGAGACCATTTAATGAGAGGACGATTGCCAAGTGTCAGAGGGTTAAGGCCACTGACCAGGGATGGGGAAGTGCCCAGGGACTGGCAGTGGCAGGGAGCTGTTATGCCCCTGGACCTGGCGGGGCAGGGAGAGGGTGACTTAGAGCTGTGGGAGCCCCAGGGGACAGGCTGCCATAGGCGGTTGGCAAAATAAACCACTGCAAACCGTGCAGGAGCAGAGCGAGCATGGGGGTCTCCCAAACTCTTGCCGCCTGTCCTTTGATCTCCCGCCAGTGCCATGCCGCTTCGGCCAGATCCAGTGAAGCCACAGGGCAGGGGTCCAAAGGAAGCAGTCAAGTGAGCAGCCTCCTGGGGTGCAGAGGACGGTGGAGAGGGCAGGGGCTGCTCACAGGATCCCTGTTGGGTGGGCACTATTAGTCCCCCTTTTACGGATGAGGAGACTGAGGGTCAGCTGTGTGAGCTGTACATATTTTCTTCCAGTCTGCAGTTTGTCTTATTCATGGTTTTTTTTTACCACATCTGTATAATTTGTTTTCAGTGGATGCCCTATTAACTACAGTGTGTGTACCCGCCTTGCCCAGCCAGCATCCGACCACTGCAAGCAGAGCGCACAGCAGGCCCCTTCCTGTCTGTGTTGCAGCTGTCTCACGCGTTAACATCCCATCAGACGGTTGTAATTTCTGCTTTCATTCATCATATTTTAAAGAATCCAAGAGCAGATTTACATCCGTGTAAATCTACCATATTTACCCAGATATTTATCATTTCAGTTGCTCTTCCTTCATTCCTCGTGTTCCAAGGGTCCTTTTCTGTCTGGAAAACTTCTGTGGGCATTTGTTTTAGAGTAAATCTCCTTCATCTCAAAATGGTTTCAGTTTGCCTTCATTCCTGAAGTATATTTTTTCTGGATTTAGGGTTCTAGGTTGACAGTTTTTTTCTTGGAGCGCTTTGCAAATGTTGTTCCACTTACTTTTGCCTGCCGTGGTTTCCGATGAGAAGCCCACAGTCACTGAGATTCTTTTATGAATAATGCATCATTTTTGTCTGGCTACTTTTAAGATTTTTTTCTTTGGTTTTAGTTCTCACTAATTATGATATGTCTGGGATAAATTTCTTTGGGTTTATTCTTTTTGGTGTTTGCTGAACTCCTTGAATTTATAGGTTTATTGTTTTTCTCCAAACTTGAGAAGTTTTCTGCCTTTATTTCTTAAAATAATTCCCTGCACCATGCTCCCCTCCTTCTGAAACTCTAATGACATGAACATTAGACCTTTCGGTATTGTCCCACAGGTCCCTGAGGCTCTGTTCTGTTTTTATTTTCCTTCTGTCTTTTTTCCTTTCTGTTGATCAGATTTCGTCACCTGTGTTGAACTGTGATCAGGTTTGTTGAATCTTTCCTCTTTGTTCCTTTCATTCCACTATTGAGCCCATCCAGTGAGTTTTTTTTTATTTTGGTTATGGTATTTCTCACTTCTAAAACTTCTATATGCTTCTTCTTTTTACCTTCTATTTCCTGGCTACTTTCGGTCTTTCCATCTGTTTACTAGTTGGAGCTTTTTAATAATAGCGGCTGTAGAGTCTTTGTCCGATAATTCCAACCTCTGAGTCATACTGGTGGTGATGTCCGTTATCTGTTCCCACCTGAGTAGAGATTTTCCCGGTTCTCCCTGTGTTGAGTAATTTTGTATCCTGGACATTTTTAATGCCGTCATGAAACTCTGGGTCTTGTCTAAATCCTGCGATGAATGTTGATATTTTTGTCTTAGCAAGGGACCGATTCAGTTGAGTTCAGGCTACGGGTTCCAGCCCGGCCTCTGCAGGTTGTGGTTTCGCCGTCAGTCCTGTTTCCAGCACCTTTGCAGTGCCGCGCGGGGGCGGTGCCGTGACTGTGCCATGCTGTGCAGCTCCGTGCCGCGTGTGCACCGCGTGTGATCTCTGCCGCAGTTCATTTTTCGGTGTCTTTGGAATGCTGTTCAGGGCCACACCCAGGCACGCACAGCTCGAGCGTGAGCCTGAGAATCCGTAAACAACTATATTCGGTTGCTTTCCTGAGCGCCCCTCTCCACCATCGCCCTGGTAACTTGCAGTCGCCTGGTGCTCCTCTTCCCGGTCTTTTGCCTTGCCAGGAATTGTTGGCCTACCTGCCTCCCCAGCCAGCATTTCCTAAAAGTACTCATTTGTCCATTCATTTATTCTCTTATGCAACAAATCTTTACTTTTATAAGCATGGGGGCCAAAGCAGTGAACAAAAGAGGTAAATGCTTTGCTCTCAAGGAACACAAATTCCAGTCGCGGGGAGACAATAAACCAAATAAATAAGCCAAGCGTGCAGTCCCGCCGTCAGCCGCCGACGGGCTTAGAGGAGCACAGCAGGAAGAGGCCTGGCCGTGGAGGTGCCGCGCGGGCCCCTCTCCCGGGTCCACGCCTCACGGACGTCGCAAGAGGCCACGGGCGGACTGGAGGCAGGAGGCAAGACAGGAGGGAAGGGAGAAACTCGCTGTCACATCACTGGTGACCCTGAAGCAACTGGCACGGAAGCTGAGGCATCTGGGGACCACCGAGCAACCCTCTAAGTCACCATCCTTTCCAACCTCAGAACATAGGAAATGATACCATTTTGTATAAGATATTGTTACAAATTACTGCCTCCCAACTTAAGTGTTTCTGGCGTGTAGGCATTCCACCTGGAGTCCAGACCTGGAGAGGCTCGGGGTGGTGGCGTTGAATGGTCACGTGTATGTCCTGCACACACCCTTCAATCTGGGCTGCCCTTCTTCTCCCGTGCTGAGACCTAAGAAATGCCGTATGGTTTAGACATAGGATCCAGGTGGCCTGGACAGGTTTGTTTCTGTGATTTTTTATCGTTTTAATCTTTGTATGTCACTGAGTGATGGTTTCTGGGGGAAATATGGTGGTTTTCTCTGTGATTTCAGATAGATTTCCCAAAGGTGCCCTCAGTGATCTAGAATAGTCTCTCAAACATGCATTTAACTTCTGTAAACGCTTCTCGACCTTGTTGAAAAGCTTGGTCTGCACCACCTTTCCGCATAGTGCGCCTGCAGCGCGCACAGCGTACGAGACCAAGCGTCCCCGGTCCTTACCGACAGCTACCACCGTCGTCGAACTGGTGATGCAATTTATTGTTTGTAGTATCAGTTAATAATAGCAATTATACTATTATTGACCTCATTAGTTATATTACACTATATGTGATTACATGGTATTGTAATTACTATATTGATTATACGAATATTTATAATCTTGTTATCATTATGATTATTTGGATGATGGCGGTACTTTTTGTCTGGACGCCTGGTCTGGCCTGTCATCCGTTACGTCACGTTGCAGGTGCACCTTGCACTGTGCAAAGAGGCTGTAATTATCATGTTGTTGGTGGCTACCCTTGACTGGGAGGGCAGCTCATGCAGCCAGGGCCGTGTGTTGCGTCTAGTACCTGACCGAGTCTTTACGACAGCCCCCTGGAGGCCGCACTGTCACTACCCCTATTTCGCAGATGCAGAAGTGACGACTTGCGGATGTTGTGTATCCTGCTGAAGGTCCCACAGTAAGCCCAGAACCACGAGGCAAGCACGACAGTGTGCTGTCGGCCCCTCGGTTCTTGTTTCAAAGGCCACGTCTTGGAGGCATGGGCAGTGTTACCCTGGTGAGAGCTTCACTTCCGTAGGCCTCAGTTTCCCCACCTGTAAGACCACAGGGTTGGGCTTGAGCACAGAAGCCCCTTCTGGCCCTACAGTCTATGATCTTGATCATATCGAAGCCATTGTTACCTGCAGAGTAAAGAAATATCTCTTTCAATTTGTTTTAAAATTTCTTCTAACCTTCAAGGGGCATCCAGTGCCTTTTCATCTCCTCCCGGAGGAGACAGGATTTCAAGAGTAAGAGGTTAGGCTTCTAATTATGTGCTTTGGTTGTTCAAAAACAAAACAAACCCTCATCCAAAATAAACAGGCCTTCTTGCTTTTAGGGAGAAAAATGACACATATGCATATTCATTTATATGGTAATTATTATTATTTAGCTACACAGGGACTAGAATTGGTAATTTAGAGCACAAAAAGAATGCAGGCAATAGTGTTCAGGGAAAAATAATGCAATCATAGCCCATCAGGATTCTGTAGTTAATGCTGGGGGTTTTTCTTTCTTTCTTTTTTTTGCCTAATGCAATCTCTTTGAAGAATTTTTTTTTGAGGTGACCATCAAATGCATTGGAGAAGGAGAAACTAGCACTTCGCACTGGAGCTGTCAAAAGGGGGTGGCTCTGTCTGTTGGAGACCCATTATCCATTCCTTAGGGACAGTCAAGGTCTTGCGGTCAGAATGTGCCCAGACCTTCAGACCACATCTCTATGGCAAAGGAAAGCCAAGGAATACAACAGTGAGTTCTGGAAATTTGGGGGAAAAGCCTCAAAACTAGAGATTCTAAATTTTACTTTGGCCGTAGTCACCGTTTGTGCTCCACGTTATTTGAGTTCCTAAGAACCCTCCTTTATGTGCGCCTGGTCCATCTCCCTGCAGCTGTCCTGGTTTCCTCCCGCTCCTGTCTTCATATTGCTGCCGGAGGGGTCGCTTCTTTAAAAAATGAATGAATTTCTTTCTTAACTGCAGTACATTCATTCATATGGTTCAAAATTCAGAAGGCACTGACGTCCCCCTCACTCCTGTTCCCTAGCCACCGGGTAGCTTCCCTGGAGGCAACTGATGTTAACACCTTCTTGGAAGTACATCCTTCTGAAGATTATTTTATTCATAGAGAAGATGATTTTATTCATAGAGAATGCGGCCCTCCATTGCTTCCCATTCTTCTTGGAGCCCCGTGTGTCCTGGGCCTGCCTGTGGCTCAGCGTCATGCCTGGACCTCTCTCATCCAACCCCTTGGCACCCACTGCCTTCGTCCTCCTCCAGTGCACTGCCCCCACCCTGCCCCAGGGCCTTTGCACACAGCAGCCAGACCCCAAGCGACTCCCAGCAATTCCCACCTACTGGTATCCATGCCTTGTGTAACCCCCTCGCCCCGAGTCGGGACAGGTCCAGTGGAATGTGGCAAAGGCAAGGGGGGTCTCTCCTGTGGTTGCATCACGTTATGGGAGAATGTGTCTTAGCAGACTGACAGAGATCTTCCTTGCCGGCATGATGACGCAGGCCGCTGTGTTGGAGAAGCCCACACGGGTGGTCTCCAGGGACTGCTGGAAGCCTCCAGCCTCCAGCCAGGAAAAGGCCGAGTCCTCAGTCGTACGCCAGCAAGGAAACGGGTGCTGTCAACAACCAAGTGAGCGGAGAAAGGATTCTCCCTCAGCCGAGCCTCCAGGTGAGAACACAGCCCGGCTGACACCCTGACTGCGGCTCAGCCTCCTGACCACGGCGACTGTGAGGTGGCGAGGCTGTTGTTTAAAGCCATCGAGGTGGTTACGCAGCAACAGGAACTAATGCGCAGCACTCGTTCCTTAACCACAGTGCTCAGAGCCCGCATCTGAGTTGAAGCCACACTGCGACCAACAAACACGAGACCTGCTGCATCCTCCCCGGGGCCACTGAACGGTGCCCTCGGGGGGACGCGGCCTGCCGGCGTCCTGGTTAATACATTCTAGACATCTCCTCTCGCTGCCCAGCGCCTTCCTGCCTCTCCACCGAAAGCGAAGGGTGAGAGGAGGAGCATGTCCTCTGGACTCGCGGCGGTCGGATGGTGGGTGGGAACCGGCCTCTGCCTTGCCCTGAGACGCGACGCCCGCTGGGCCTGCGGTCCTGGGAGAAGAGAAAGGAAGGCCGTGCCGAGCACAAAGGCAAGAGCCGAGAAAGATACGCACGGGGCGCAGCCAGCGCGTCCCGGCGTCTGACGCCTTCCCCGAGGAGCCCTCGTGGCTGTCCTGCCAGGTTTCCGGGCACGTGCTGCGCGCCAGGACTGTTCTAGGTCGTGCTGGGCTCCAAACAGAGCGGGCCGGCCGGCAGGTGGGCGGTCAGAGCGGCAGTCACCTCCACAGACAAGGAGGCTGCGGCACAGGGAGCCGCCCGCCCGAAGGAGGGACGCGTACGTCACCGCACAGAAAATCAGACCTTCTAGAAATGCGCCAGGTTCAAAACGTCTGGTTCTGCATAATCTCCCTCCTGGAGCCGAAGAAAGAGCGCCATTATCAAAGGCAAAACTTGGACCATCCTGCGGAATCCCGACCGCGTCCCCCGCCCCCGGAGTCAGGCGTAGGTCTCTGACGTGTGCTGGAAGCAGAGTCACGCCTCCAGCCTGAAAGTGACTGTATCGGCTGGGGGCGTCTGCTTTACTGTACTCAGAGTGCAAAATTCCACTCTGCATTCGTAGATTAGCTCCTTTTAGGTCTCATTTAATGTCGTGGAGGCTCCCAGCTATTTCACGATAAAGGGGAGATAATGTCGCACACCTCTGACTGTGGAACCAAAGTTTAAAATTTACTTGGTGGGTTTCTAGAGTCTTCCCCCGCTTTCTTGGGCACAGATTTATGCTTCCCTGCCCATAACGTGAGTCAGTATTTCATAGTGGGATTGTGAGCGAGTGGGGGAGCTGGATGCTGGTCCACAGAACCCCCAGCTGTTTGTTTTATTTCTCCTTGAGGCGTCATTGGGCTCCCATTAATTTCACCACTTTCATCCCACTGACAGTGGGAACACAGGATTTTCTTGCAGTTGCTTTGACACTCACGGGTTTATGGATGTCACTCGCCTCCTCCGAGGAGTGGAGTTTCATTGATCAACGGCTCTGCCGAGGCCCCGGGCTGTGTGTTCCTCTAATACAAACGCGGTTAGGATTGCAGGGGTCAGAAGCGGAGGCCCGAACTCCACTCAGAAAGCTCACGGCACGCACCCCAGCGAGGCGGGGGTGCCGAGGGCTTGGCGCAGCGCAGGGCAGAGTGCCACGAGCGAACCCTCACCACCCCCTTACTCGTGGTGTTTCTGGACCCTGGTGTTGCAGCACGGCTGTCTGGCTGGTGGTTGGTGCGATGCGGGGCTTGTTCATGGCGTGTGTGGGCCTCCTGTCTGCGTGCTCAGCAGCAGCACACGATGTGGATAGGAGCGAGCGTCCCCTGTGCTTCGTGGGCACGGACGCGTCATCTGCTCCCTCTCACTGCGGTCGGGGGGGAAAGAGGTTGTCAACGTGGAGGACGAAGCCTGAGCTTTGAGCAAATGCGAGCGGACTTTGGAGCAGGACAGGGCTCGGCACCACCAACCGTGTCACTCCTCACAGCTAGAGGCCCACAATGAGCCAGCAAAGCGGGAGGCCTCCCGAGAGCGGGCGACGCCAGCAGCAGAAGGGCACGGCAGAAGGCGACGGTGCCTCATTTTCCCGGCCTCAGGCTGAGTTTGGTCTGTTTTTTGTTAATAAATTAATTGTCAGCTGGGTGCAGTGGCTCACGCCTGTAATCCTAACACTTTGAAAGGCTGAGGAGAGAGGATTGCTTGAGGCCAGGAGTTTGAGACCAGCCTGGGCAACATAGTGAGACCCCATCTCTACAAAAAAATTAGCCAGGTGTGGTGGTGTGTGCCAGCTACTCGGGAGGCTGAGGCAGGAGGATCACTTAAGCCCAGGAGTTCAAGGCTTCAGTGAGCCGTGATTACATCACTGCACTCCAGCCTGGGCGACAGAGCGAGACTCCATCTCCAAAAAAGCAAAAAAACTAAAAAAAAAAAACCAGAAAACAAAAAAAAACCAAACAAATAAAAACCCAAAAACAACAACAAAAAAACACACAAAAATAAATTAGTTGTCAACTATGATCAGCATGGTATATGCCAGGAGGCTAAAAACAATGAGCTAACCATTCATTTAGCACCTACTGTCTGCCAGACATCGTGCTACCGCTTCAGGTTCATCACTGCACTGGATCCTAAGCACTGGGAAGTGCGGGCACTGTCACCATTTCCTGCTTTACAGATGAGGAAGTAGCCGGTTTCCAGAGGAGCACACTCCCCTCCGGGAGGACAGCCTGCTGGGGCACCGGCAGTGGTATGACCCTGCTTCAGGCGCATCCGAAGTCGCTGCCAGCTCCCTGGACCCCTCATTCCCACTGAGATGCGTCTGTCCAAGTCCTCTCCCCTCGGTTCACATCTAGAATGCCAGTTACTGCTCTTTCCAAGAGGTTGCCTTTTCATACATTTTCTTTCTACAGATTTAAGTGGGATTCTTTCTCGAAAGTAGGTAGAGAAAAAGAACATAGTTCACCTTTCTCAAGAGTGTAATTATAATGATGAAACTAGTTAACTCTGGGTCATTTCTCTGTTGCCAGGCACTCCCCTTGCTTTGTTGTTTGTTGTTCATGGCCCTCATTTCATTACCCCATCGGCTGTGAGCTAGACTATGATCATTGCTCCCATTTTGCAGAGGAGAGTGAGGCCCAGAGGGATCAAAGTGACCGGTCGAAAGTCACACACCGGCCATGGCGCAGGCTGTCTGATTCCAAAGCCACTGCTTTTCACCACCGTGATAAACCGACACCCTCCGGGGCTAATCTTGCTCTGAAGAGGTGGGCCTACAACATGGACTTGGTCTAAAGTGCTCGAGGGGAACAGACCCTGGATGTTGGATTATCCGTGCCTGTCAGTGTCGCCCAGGCACGCTGCACCTGAACTGGAGAAGTAGATGTAAATTGGCAAAGCGAGTTATCTCTGCGATGGGGTGCCTTGGCGCCATCCCAGCCTGGGAGCTGGGGTGAGACTGGTTCATTTGGGGACAGGCAATGTGGTCTTCAAACTGTGTCTCGCTCCATGGAGTGGCTTCAGGGACACCACAGACATTTGATGTGAATTTGATCTTCAAATGTTTTTAACTGTTTGGGAACTAATAAAAAGCCTCTCGAACATTCCAATCTGTGCTTTACCAGATTTTAACACCCTGGAGATCAGTGGCTAATCTGCAGACCTAGGAGTAATGATCTTCCTGCATCTGCACATTTGTATAAAAATGTTACTCATGTGTCATTGGTTAGCAAGGGTGGAATTCGACCTTGTTTATTATTTAGAAAAATCACTCCTGAATATTTCAGTGTTGTATGAGCATAGTCACTGTTAGGCTGTGCCCAGAAAAGGGCCAGACAAAGCCCAGTTAACACCTTGCCCAGGCAGAAGAGCAGAGGAAGTTAAGGAATAACCCATCCTGCTACGATCATGCACTTGGAACACGGAATGCAGCAGGGGTCATGTATTGTTTGAGATTAAACTTTGAAATAAAAGTTCTTGCTAGTCATCTTTCGGATGAGTTTAATATAGAAGGCAGCCTAGGTTATGTGGCAGGCTAAGGTTTTCGTATTTTTGTGTAAACAAAAGTAACTGGTACAGTTCGATGTCAATTTTTTTCTGTTCATCAACGTAGACTCCTTGTTCTCACCTATTGGCTTTAGAACACATCAGTATCCCAGACTTGATCTTTTAAGATGCATTTCTTTTCTGGGTGTTAAGATATCTCTTTTTTTCTCTTTCACATGTTAGGAAAACACATATTTTATTAGGAAATGTTGGGCCCGTGATGCCTCTTGTGACGCTTGCCCTGACTCCGACTTGGAGCTGAGTGACTGATTCATTGAGTCCCCATCTCCAGCTTCAGATTGCCTCCTTGGGACTGCAGAGAGTCGGCATTAGCTCCGGGGAGTCCCGCGCATGCAGCCTGCGGTTGGAGCTGGGAGCTGGAGAGGGGCAGCACTGGGAGAAACGCCCAGGGGAGCGCCCACATGGTCGTAGGAGGAGGGGAGGAGAGGAAAGGCAGTGCAGGAGAAAGGCAGAGGCCCAGAGGGCAACAGAGTCTTCCCGTGTGAAGTTGCTAATTGCGTTTTAATAATAGTCAGGAGGGCAACAAAGGCCGGTGTTCTCACAAAGCACAACCGCTGGAACCACATCAGGCCGTGGTCTGCTGGGCCTCGCACGTTCCCTAGGCCGGCTGGCTTCCTTTCCTTCCTTTTTTTTCATCTGTGACATCTGCTCGGTGCTTGTCCCTCCTGTGATACCACACCCCTCGCAGCTGTGCAGACCTCCAGCTCTGCGCTGGTGCTCGGAGTGCCCTGAGCATACGGCCTTTTTGATGTGTGATAAAACAGAACCAAGCCACGGGGGTATGGCGAGCGAAGGCATCAGAATATCAATTAACCTGCTCTGAACAAAGCGGCAGCTCCGGCGTGGAACAGACATTTCACTGAAGTGTCAGGAAGATGGATAATGTATTCTAATTAGGGGTTGACTGATACCTCCGCATCCAGCCACTCCTGGACGTCAGGCCCACGACCCTCACAACGCAGGGTTGTTGTGAATGTCTTAGTGTCCCATCCTGGCAGTCGCTGGATGCTGTTTACTGATTTATGACTTCTTGCTTTGCCAGAATTCGCAGCCGTTAAAGTGTCCTCGGCCAAAATTGCTATTTCCCCTTGGAAGTGCCGTCCACTGTGCAACCGGGCAAATAACCTCTTTAAGAGCTCTGGGAAAGCTCCGTTCTGACTGCTAAGCCTGGAGCTTCCACGTTGAGGCTGCTGTAGGATCGACCCACCCCGACGCAGAGGCCTTGGTCAAGGCGCCCTCTCTTCCGAGTGGGCCAGTGTGGACCAACATGGGCCTCCATGGCTACCTTTCCCTAGAACTTGGGGCTACTCTAATGGGGCGTGGGTGCTGTGCTAGGGGCTCCTCGGGGACTTTGTTTCTCAGCACCTGGGTGATCGACCATCCCCCGCCATGGCAGAAAGAGCAGACCTGAAGAACTGGTGGCCTGGGCTCGCTTCAGAGCGCCCCCCGTCTTCTTTCTAAATTTTCACGTCTGCACCAGAGCGACACACCAGTGAGGCCAGGCTAATTAGGGAGATGTTCCTCATTTTGCTGCACTTTTCCTGTGTAATTGGAAGTCCCGCTTTCTCCAGCGAGAAGTCGGTGCGAGCTGTTCCCCTGAATAGTTCTAAAAGCTTTGGACCACATACTGATAGCAGCTGCAAATTCATGGGTGAGATTATAATGATTGCTCAGTAATGCAATATTAAAAGCAGAGGTCTTTCTCAGTGCTGAGTGAAGACGGAGCTCCAACCTTCTTCCCGCTTCAAAAAGGGACTCAAAACAGAATTACCAGCCCTTGTACTGGAAAAAGCAATCAATGGGCTCACAATTCCTCCTCATCCAAATAAAGAAAAAATAAGGAGGTATGAATTTAGCTAAAGTTCAGAAAATGTTAGTTCGGTTTCCAGCACTGCAAGCGAGGGAGCTCTCGGGCACAGCGGCTGCCGGTTCCTGCGGCGCTGCTCACGTCCGCGGATGTTTGCTCTTTCCGAGAGCCCAGCCCAGCACCTGGCTGGCCGTAACAAGGACTTGAGGGAGCAAAAGGCTGTTAAAAAAATTCTTTTTTGCACTTTTGCTTCATTAGTTCTAGAAACCAGGGGTTCTGTGGCTGTGAGTCTTCCTGTATAATTTAAGAAATTAATGAAAACTCGCCTGATTTTTCCAACACTCTTTAGGCTGTAAATTTGTTTAGCTTTTTTTTTTTCTTAACTGTCAGTGGAGGCGTTGGAACCTAAATATTTTAATACTGAAGCAATGTGAGCACTTTTTTAGTTTTTAAAGAAAGCCATCTCCTGCCATCACCCGCGCTGTGTTCTGTGAATCAGGTTGCGTGGGTTATGCGTGACCTTGAGTCGGAGAGTCTGAGTTCACCCGTAGCCATCCTTCCCGTGACATGAGAGCAGCCAAGATCACATAATGCCTGCGGGGGGTCTGAGGCAAGGGGGCTCCTCTGGGGGGCAGTGCCCGGAGCCTCGGCCCCAGCGCGGGTGGCCTGACCTCCTCTGCAGGGCGGAGACGCGAAGCGGTTCAGGGCTTGACCTCACTCTCGCAAAGCTCACGTTGCCAACCGTCTGGATCTCCAGTCTAGAGCTCTCAGCTGTGAGCGTGCGCCTGTAACTCCAGACTCACGGGACTTGAAAGGACTTTAGAAATTGTTTAATGCGAACATCGCTGAGGGACATACAAAAACAGCGCAAGCAAATGAGAAGATGATGTGTTGACTCAATACTGTAAAAGCATCAATTCTTCGTGAATTAATCTACACATTTAATGTCATTCCAAAATCCTAGTTGAATTTCCATTTTGGAACTTGCCAAAATATTTTTGATGTTTACCTGGAAGAGTAAATTCTTGAAAAAAACAGAAGGGAGAGCGCATTCCCTTAGATGTAATAATAACTTATAAAACGACAATAATGTAAAAGGCTAAATAAAATAATTTAATAACCTACAGGCAGAAAGAGGGCAGAGCCACTGTCTTATCAGCATTTAGACCATGATCAAAGTGACATCAGAAAGGAAAGAACAGGCTGCTCCCAGATGAGGCTGAGACGGTCAGGGAACTACAAGGAAACAAGTTAGGTCACTGCCTCACATCATCCATAAAATACAATGTGGCTCTATTACACGTTTACCTGTAAAGAGAAAAACATAAGAGAACACAATGTAAATGCAAGCGCATATGTGTCAGCTTTTGGGATGGGAAGTCTTTTTTGTGTATCCACACAATGTCAGAATCCAAAGAGGAAAGCAGAGACTGATTTGGCCAAAAACTGGTGTGTTAAAAACACCACCATCCACAGAATTACAAGGCCACAGAGAAACTGTGGAAAATGTTGGCAACGTTATTTGCTTCAAAGGGTTTGTAGTAGTGTGTCCCCAAATGGGTTAATATTCTTAATATATAAAGAGCTCTTGTCAATAAATAAAAGAATGAAACGCTAAGGAGAAAGTAGATTGATCACATCTATAGACGTTTTGGAAAAAAAAAATTCAAAACACCAATGAACATACAGAAAAAATATTGAACCTCGCTAATGATCAAAGAAATGTAAATTTCAGCAGCAATGGCATACTATATTTTGCCAGACAGGTTTTCCCTCAAGATAATAGCCAGCATCGGGAAAGATGCAGGGAAACGGGTGCTTTGCCATTGGATTCAGAAACTGGCCACACAGTGTTGTAGAGTGACGTGGCAACATCTATCAACAGTCATAGAAGAAGGTATCAACTTTTAGAAATTTATCTTGAGGATATTTGATATGTATCAAGATGTTTACACAGCATTTTTAAAATAATGGTGAAAAACTGGTATCAAACTAAACGAGCAGCACTATGGGATTAGTTAACATTTGGCAGGTCAATTCGTGCAATACCCGGCAGTTATGAAAACGTCTAAGAGAGGCACATTTTGTGGTGTGGGAAAATGCTCATGGAGTGTTTTTACTATGTGAAAGGGACAGATTACGAAATAGTATGTACAGCTGGGTGCAGTGGTACACATGCCTGTAGTCCCAGCTACTCAGGAGGTTGAGGCGGGAGGATCCCTTGAGCTCAGGAGTTCACATCTTGGGCAACATATTGAGACCTCCATCTCTAAAAAAAAAAAAAAAA
>NW_012138525.1:1057365-1066052 GCF_000956105.1 Propithecus coquereli
CAGAAGGATTGCTTGAGCCCAGGAGTTTGAGGTTGCTGTGAGCTACGATGACGCCACGGCACTCAGTCTAGCCCCGGCAAAAGAGTGAGACTCTGTCTCAAAAAAAAAAAGAAAAGTGGAGTTTTGTTTTCACCCCGGTGATTTCTTGTCCCAGGAATCCCCTATCTTAGAAATTCTCTTTAGAAAATAATCCAAAATACAGAAACAGCTATACGCACAAAGATGTTCATCACAGTGTTATTTATGACCGTGGAAATCGTTAGCAGTTGTTAGCAGTGGAGACATGCAGTCGCGTGGCCTCGTTAAGCAGCTGTGGCATAATCTCTGGGCGCAACCTGGCATCGCCGTTGAAAGTGGCGGCAGTGCAGAGCTGTGCCAATAGGACACAACGCTATGGTGTGTGGTGGGAAAATCGGGACACGGAAGATACCACGTATGTTATGATCGCAATCAGAAACATAGGATTCCAGAGGGAATGTAACAGTACGAGAGTAGTTTTATGGAAGCGTGATGCGGTTATCAGAAACATTTATTTTCTTTTGTCTTAGAAGTTCTGGTCTTTCTATAAAGCTATTATATTCCTTTTAAAATAACTCAAAAAATCTAAAAATGGAAACAGATGAGCACCTGTCCACATCCTCCCCAGGGCTGGATCCTGGACAGCATCCCTGAGACGCGGGAGCAGGCGCTGATGATCCAGAGCCGGGGCGTCATCCCCAGACACGTCAGTGAGTCGCTCCCGGGCCCTCCCCGCGCGCCCCCAGCCGGCCGCCCAGCGCCCTCAGCCCAGGCCCGCGCAGGACGAGGAAAAGGAGGCCAGCCGGCACTGTGGGATTATTCTCAAAGCTCGATGGATTCAGGGCTGGTTCTGAGGAAAAGCGGGGTTTTGTTCCCAGCTCGGCGATTCCTGGTCCCAGGAATCCCTATCTCAGGAACTGTCTTGGGGAAGTAATCGCGAATGTGGAAAGAGACGCATGACAAAGACGTTCGCCGCGGTGTCATCTGTGGCAGTGGAAGTGGTCAGCGTGGGAATGCTCGGTCGTGGGCTGTCCTCTGTCCTGTGTCTGGGTGCTGACGAGACCTTTCTTTTAGGAACTTATGGGGATGGGCGATGGTTGTTGTTTTAATGTCACTATACAGCAAAAAAACCCCACGAAACAAGTTACTGGTCCGTAAGATTCAGATGCGCGGCGCCCGCTGCCAGCGTGCCTGTCTCACTCCTTTGCTTCTCCGCGCAGTCGTGCTGAGCGCCCTGGACACGGTCCTGATCGAGAGAAACCTGGGGAAGAGAGTCGACCCTCAGACGGGAGGTACGGCCCCTGCAGCCCCACCCACCCTGCGGGGTTTCAGGGACAATTGTGATAACGGCCCCCTGCTTTCTCCTGGGCTGTGCTCTGCTCTGGGCACCCGCAGAGGGGCGCACGAGAGCCACATGGGCAAGCAGAGGCACGGGTGCCACAGGCCAGGCTCTGAGCCGGAGGCCACGTGGGAGACCATAAATTTCAGCAGCTGAGGAAAAAGAGGCCCGTTTAGGTTACCAGGGCAGCCCTGTTTGTGGCAGAACCAGGGTACGGTGTGGATTGTGACACTGGGCACCCAGTCTTGGAGCCCACTCTCTGCTGTGCTCACACGGGACCCAGGTGAGGTGTCTGTGTCTCCCCGGGACAAACTGTGTGCCCCCTGTGTTCTTGGGTGTACACACAGAAGACCAAGGCATGAGTGTCATCTGGGAGAACTGGCAAGTGCTAGAGCAGACAGAACCCTGGAGCTGGGTCTTAAAGACCAGACAGGGCTGGGCACGGTAGCTTATACCTCTAATCCCAGCATTTTGGGAGGCTGAGGCCAGAGGATCGCTTGAAGCCAGGAGTTCAAGAGCAGCCTGGGCAACATATCGAGATGCCCATCTCTATTAGCCGGGCAGGGTGGTGCACATCTGTAGTGCTAGCTGAGCCCAGGAGTTGGAGGTTGTAGTGAGCTATGATCGGGCCACTACACTGCAGCCTGGGCAACAGAGTTAGACCCTGTCTCAAAATAAAAAAAAAAACAAAACAAATGACCAGATAGTTCTGAGGGGGGCTGGGGAGGAGGCGGGTGTGCCCTTGACCTCCAGTGCTCAAGCCCTGGCGGCAGATGGACCTGGGTGTGTGGATCCCTGGCTCTGCCCCTTTTCAGCTGTAGACGTGGAATATTCTCTGAGATTCAGTTTCCTCATCTGCACCTGGGGCTGAAAATTCCAGAACCGCCTTTGTGATCAGATTGCTGTGAGGATGAAGTGGAAGTCTGGAGGTAGTATCAGAGTGCCCAGCACAGAGTCAGAGCTCAGAAATTCATGGCCGCCCTTGTCCTGTACCGGGTGTCATTTCCGTTGTTTTGTTACCATCACTGGTAACAATAACAGTGGTAAGGGCAGGCCCAGAGCCAAAGATGCATCGGGAAGTGCTGGTGTTGAGTGACTGGGTCCTGTCGCAGTCGGACACACCCCTGGCCCCAAGGCCAGCAAGCATCCCAGCCAGATGCAGCCCCATCCACAGTGGCCCTCGAGTGGGTGATTCTAACCGCGTCTCTGTCCTTGCAGAGATTTATCACACCACCTTTGACTGGCCCCCTGAATCTGACACCCAGAACCGCCTGGTGGTGCCGGGGGGCATCTCGGAGATGGAGACGGCCCGGAAGCTGCTGGAGTACCACAGGAACATCGTCGGGATCATCCCTTCTTACCCCAAAATCCTGAAAGTCATCAGTGCTGACCAGCCGTGCGTGGACGTCTTCTACCAGGGTAAACACAAACGGGCAGCCCCACGCTGGGCCTGGTCCAGGGCCGGGGTCGCCATGAACTTCTGCCTTCTTGGCCCAGCGTCACTCATGCTGGGAGCAGCCAGTGTCCGGGATGTGCCTGGGACCGCAGGTGTCAGGTCATAGAGACCCAGGTTCCCGCCCAGCAACGCCATGTGCGGGGCCTGCCGGGGAGCGCCCCCCTCGGGGACCCTGGGCTAGTGTCCTGCACGCAGGCGTGGTCCCGTCTCTGGCCCACGGCAGATCTGACCGAGATGGGGTGGGGAAGGAGAGGCGAGGGACGGGGCAGGAGGGACATGGTAGCAAGAAGTTTGGGCCTGACCTTGAGGGAGAAGAAAGAAAAAATATATAAAAAAGTTAAGACAAAAACAAAAGCCACCACCCACAAAAAGCAACAAAACCGCAATACAACTCAGGTGTTGCGTGTCCTCTTAAAGCAGAGACGAGCAGCTGAACAGCGGCACTGTGTCGCCGTCCACGGCAATAACGGTGTTCACGCAACTTCGCAGGAACCGGCCCAAGCAGCCTGTGTGAGGTGGCACAGGACTGATCTGCGTTCACATCTCAGACCCAGCACAGGCCAGCTGTGCAGTCTTCAGCCAGGCTCGTAACCCCTCTGAGCCTCCACTTAGTCGTCTCTGAAATGGAAACAAAGCTCGTGCCTCTGTCCCAGGTGTAGGTGAGGATTAAACGCGATTCTCCAAGTCAGGTACCCACAGCCACGAGCACCGTAGCTGGCGCAGAGACACGGCTCACTGGGTGCCAGACTTTATTGCTGTCATCATTATTCAACATCCCATCCAGAAAGGCGAGGGGAGGTTAGAATAATTCTATCCCAAAGTAGCTGTATTATCATTTTTCAACGTCTTGCTGAGCCTCAGTCACCTCAAAGCCCAGCTATCCCCGTCCGTGCGATGGCAGGTCAATGCAGCACTTACAATAAAAATAACATTCCAGATAGTTAAGACACTTGACAGTTTATAAAGTCCTTTTTTCACATATTCTCTGAAATCTCTTCGAGAAAAGTTTTGTTTTGATGTGGGGGTGGTTCTGAACTCCCTCAAACCCTTCCCTGCGGTCTCCTGGCGCCCTCCTGCCAGTGGGCTTGTTGCACGAACAGGAGATGCTCTGGGCATCCCCGAGAGCCGGGAGCCGTGGCTCTGCCCAGGTGCGTCTGCGGCGCAGCCTCGCCCTCTGACGGGGGCCGCCCACCACAGGTGGATGTGTAGCAAATGATGCTACTTTAAAAAATGCCAGGCTTCCGATGGCTTCTAATTTTCCAGTGGTTTTGCATCTCGGAAGGGTCTTTAGTAGCAAACGCTGCACTCCTAAGATAAACAACCACGGCATTTATCTTATGGCATATTCTACATTTACACATTAATTACTTCCAAATTACTTAATTAAATTTAAAAGTTCATATGATCGTTCATAAAGAATTCATGCCTGGAATTGTAAATAAAAATGTGAGTGTCTGAATATTAATTATTATTAATTAATAATGCAGAGAGAGAAATTGAAAATTGGAATGCAAAATTCTCTCCGTGTTGTTTTTTAATCTCTCTGCAGTGCATCCGGCAACCACATATTTTTAAAAAGAATAATTAGATGTTGAGACTGTCTGGGGGATCATTACTTCTAATTAACTTAGTTATTTACTGTAAATTAAGCATCATTTGTAAGCAGCCTGCTTTGCCTGTAGCATTTGTGCTTTTCCGACGCGCTGGATGCCAGAGGGTCTGAGGATGAAGAGAGCCCTTCCTCTGGGCTCCTCTCAGGGGGGCGTGTTACCCAGGGCCGTAGGTTGGGAGGGTTGCCCCAACTCTGCCAAGTCTCGGAGGCTAATTGACTCATCTGTAAGATGGGACAAGAATGACACATCCCTCGGGGGACCGTTGGGTCACACAAATGAGGTTATGCCGCAGAGTGTTGATCTCAGCAATGAATACATGCTGTTGATGGAGATGACGATGCTTATCCCAGCCTTGCAGCCACTCAGTTCTAGCTGACCTGAGCCTTTACTTCTAAAAAGAGGGGACTGCAGTATCTCTAATGATCCTTCCAATTAAAAAATCTTACAAAGATTCGAGAGTTCAAAATTTGCACAATGAACACATCCCAGTAGTTCTCAACTGGGAGCAGTTTTGCCCCCACCCCTCACCCCCAGGGACATGTGGCGATGTCTGAAAACATTTTTTGGTTCTCTCGACTTAGGGTAGTGCTGCTGGCGCCTAGTGGGCACAGGCCAGCGATGCTTCTCAACATCCTGCAACACACAGGACAGCCCCCCAACAAGGAATCGCCTGGCCCCACGTGTTAGCAGTGCTGAGGTTGGGGATCCTGCCACATCTGTAGGCGGTTCTTGGTGGCGTGTTCCTGGAGGGGGCGTGTTGGCTCGGCCCTTGCCCAGCACAGAATCGGCTGGAAGGCACACTGGCAAAGGCAGATGGGCAGGAAGGTGTAACGGGGCCACCTAGGGCTGACCTTGGACCTTGGCAGGAGGCGAGGCCTGGGGAAGGAGGGCCTGTTTGCAGGCTGGCTCGGGGGCTGTGCAGGCGGGTGCCTCGTGTGCAGGCGGCTCCCCTAGCTCGGGTGCCCGAAATGCTGCTCTTCATCATCCTGTTCCCACAGCTCCCCTCTTCTGAGCTCGGCAGGAGGTGACCCGGTTTGATGTTCAGTAGCTTTTCTCTGTGGCTTCTTGGCATCCAGCGCCCCCACAGAGCAGGCCACCTCATTGTTGGGGACGCTCACCGTCTCCACTTCTTTGTTCATCAAACGCCAGGGGCACACCGCAGGCCAGGGCCGTGCGGCTACGTCTGCCCACCCTATGACCTATTTGATCACTGCCTCTTTGGAGACTTGCAGCAAAGCTGATGTCACGGGAGTACGGCTGCACAAATTATTCTCCACCAATTCCCGAGTCCTTTAGAAGTCCCAGCGTGCTAGGCCCCCGCGTGGCCCGATGCATTTATCAAAGCCTGTGTCTGACACTCAGGTGCACCCGGCGGAAAGCCAGTGTGCACCTCCCCTAGGAGACCGGCCTAGTCCCAGGGCTTGAGGTGAGGCTCAGCCTGGGTCCAGTGTGGAAACCCCTCACCCTATTGTGTGCACTGTCATGTCCCAGGACCAGCCTCCCCTTGCAGCACACCCGCCCCCGTTCCATCTGGAGGGGCGTGCAGACAGACACCTGCACCAGGTTTTAGAGGAATTCCAGTGCTCAGAGGAGGGTTTCTGTGGCTTTCACTGCCCCCTCTCCGCCTTGGTACCCAGGCGTGCCACGTCATTCCTCCCCCGCCCCGGCGCCTTGCCCTTGCCTGCCGGGCAGATGCACAGAGGGATTCCGCGGTGCTGTAAAAGAGAGAAATAATCGCTGCCATTCAAAGAGCCAAAGCAGAGGTGCTGTAAGCTTGCTTCCCTTTCGTTGGGACCTGGCTTTATTGTCCTCATCTCCTGTCTTTCCAGCTCTGACCTATGTCCAAACCCACCATCGATCCAACGCCCCGTTCACCCCAAGGGTGCTGCTGTGTGGGCCCACGGGCAGTGGGAAAAGTCTGCAGGCAGCCCTCCTGGCCCAGAAATACGGCCTCGTCAACGGTGAGTGCCCAGGAGCTGCCTGCTTCCGGAGCCTTTCCCTGCCCTGCCCAGCTTCCGCATTTTATTGGGGGGTGGGTAGGAAGGGTCAGCATCACTTCTCTCTCCTGCTCTCTGCTCTTAGCACTTTTCAGTTCGTCCATCTTTGCAGGGATAGATTTTTTTCCTCCCAAAGAATATTGCCATGAAAACATTAATCAATAAAAACATGTCCTCAGCCCAAAGAGCCGGCACGTTTTCCAGCCATCATTTTTTACATCCTTTGGAGCGGTGGTTTCCGTGCTGTGCACCAGGGGTGCTGCCGTCCAGCCCCTGCTGTCTCCCTTGAAGCCCCGGCTCTTGCATAATAGGAGCCCGCGGTTTATTTATTTCCTCCGGTCTCACTTGGCTCCCCCAACCCAGGTCAGTGTGTTTACAGGCAAACAATTTCTGAACCAGAGGAAGACTTCTCGCTCTGCACAGTTTCAATAAATATTTTACCAGGAGGAGAGAAAATATTGAAATCAGCTCTCCAGGTCTTTCTTGGGGTGGTCCCAGGTGGTCTCGGATGCCAGCCTGCGTTCAGGAGGATAAAGGCCTGGAAAGGAGGAAGAAACTGTAGCAGATACACGGCGCAGGGCTGGAGGGAGTTAAAGGCCTTGCCTCCCCCCACCATGCTCCACAGGCCCCCAAATCCTCTATGTTATTTGCTAATGAAACACAAGACCTGCACCCCAAATATACAAATATACGTATACATACTACCCCCTAAATTGCACATACACACTATGCAAATATACAGAGAGAATAGAAACATATACACATATACAAATATATATATATACACACTATATGTACACGCACACACACACACACACATGCGTGCGCGCGCACACGCTACCCCAGCGGGATCAAGTTTTGAATACAAATGCTTTTCAATTAGGTCTCCTCCAACATAAAATTCTAAAGCCGCCAAGACTAGCCAGGAATCAATGACAAAAATCATACCCATAAAATGAAGATAGAAAACTGAACCACAAATTTGATTACTATGGAAAATTAATCTAGACAATTTTGGAAAAAAAAAATACTTTTCCTTGCATCAGTGTTTCTTTTTTTAAACAAACCAATTATTTCAAAAATTTCTTCTCCTTCTGATTTTACCTGTAAAGGTATTGTAAGCCTGGACTTCCAGCAGTGGTTAGGGATGGCTTCTTTGTCAACAGTGAACAGCAGTCTACCTGTCGCTACACGTGCTCATGTGAGTGTCTGTGCTCATCGTCGCGAAAGGGGACAGACAGCCACAGCCGAGGGAGCACTCGCGACAGAGGGGACCTGCAAACGCACCCGCGGCGGCTCCATGCAGCACGCGCCTTATTGGAGTCATTGCCTCGGAGCCGTGTTGTTCGCAGACACTCTCATTTGAGAAAAATATTTTTTAATTTAAATTTCGCTCAGTGTACCAGTCATGAAGAGATGAAATTACCTGCCTAGAATTTTCTGAAAGTGAAAATAGAAAAGTTCATGATGAAAGAGCCATGTGGGACTGTTTTAGACAATTGAGCGTTTGGAAACTGAGAAAGTTCATTTCTCAAAATTTCTTGATAAATACAAGACTTCATGATATTTCAGTAAACCAGTGTGAGGGACCCAAGGCAGGAAGAGCAGTGCCGTGCCTCGAGGTCTCTCTGCCAAGGCCTGTCTGTGCCCGGCGCTGCCCGTCCCACCTGCTCCTCTGGCGCCACCCCCTCACCCCGGCCTGATCCTGACCCGCACAGCATGGGACAACATCTCCAAACAAATGAAAAGGAACCCAACGTTGACTCCCACAGAGTTCATCCGAAGACTCCCATTTACAGCAGGTGGGACCATCGATGGGCACAACTTTCTGACAGGTAAACGCCACTGTTGATTGAAATGCTAACTGTGCGAGTCCTCTGACCCGGGGTTTCGCTCCCGGGATTTATTGTACCCACTCAGATCCTCAGTGAGAGACGTGGCAGATACGTGATGAGAAACAGAGGCAACCTCAAGCTCTGTTCACAGGAGCTGTGGTGACAAGGCAGCAAGCGAAAAGAAACCTGCGCAGCGACTGGACGTCTGTCGTCATTGCTAAATGACAGGGGCAGAGAGCACGTCCCTCCCCAGTATCCAGGGCTGATCTCATTTTTGTTTAAAAAGCATGTGAGTCTCTGCTCAGAAAAAATCTGAAGAAACGTCCGTACACCAAACTGCTCACCTCTCTGCGGAGTGGTGTATTACACAATTCCGATTTTTCAATGAGCATGAATTTTCTAATCAGAATAACCATGAGACGTGTTAGT
>NW_012138525.1:1066102-1066606 GCF_000956105.1 Propithecus coquereli
TCTTGCTGAGCCTCAGTCACCTCAAAGCCCAGCTATCCCCGTCCGTGCGATGACAGGTCAATGCAGCACTTACAATAAAAATAACATTCCAGATAGTTAAGACACTTGACAGTTTATAAAGTCCTTTTTTCACATATTCTCTGAAATCTCTTCGAGAAAAGTTTTGTTTTGATGTGGGGGTGGTTCTGAACTCCCTCAAACCCTTCCCTGCGGTCTCCTGGCGCCCTCCTGCCAGTGGGCTTGTTGCACGAACAGGAGATGCTCTGGGCATCCCCGAGAGCCGGGAGCCGTGGCTCTGCCCAGGTGCGTCTGCGGCGCAGCCTCGCCCTCTGACGGGGGCCGCCCACCACAGGTGGATGTGTAGCAAATGATGCTACTTTAAAAAATGCCAGGCTTCCGATGGCTTCTAATTTTCCAGTGGTTTTGCATCTCGGAAGGGTCTTTAGTAGCAAACGCTGCACTCCTAAGATAAACAACCACGGCATTTATCTTATGGCATATTCT
>NW_012138525.1:1073166-1100285 GCF_000956105.1 Propithecus coquereli
GTATTCCATGCACTATACTGGCTACAAGGACACAGATAGGGTCAAATGCAGAAAAAACAAGAGGAACTGTAGGATGCAGGTGAGACCTGCGGGGGGGCAGGGGCTGTGAGGACGGTGAGGCGGGGCTGACCCCACGTGGTCGCGGGCCCGACTGTGGCCACCCTGGCATTGCCACCTCACCTTTGTGCATCGTTTCTTCTCAACATGCCTCATCAAATCCAACAGCAAAAAGACTTTGGCCTTATTTGAACATCTTGACCACAAGTATAATTAATGATTTTTCCTTCGCAGACTTGGATTCTTTAGGAGAGAGGAGACTGCTCCAGCATTTCCTTAGACACTGTCGAGGGCGGTGGCTGTAGGCAGGGGTTGTAAACCGTTCTTTCCTAATGTAAGCACTTACAGTTACGCATTTTGCTCTGAACACTGCTTTAGCTGCATCCCATTTTAATATGTTGTGTTTCATTATCATTCAGTTTCTAATTTCCCTTGTGGTTTCTTTTTTGACCCATGTATTATTTGGAAGTATATTGCTTAGTTTCCAAATATTTCGAGTTTTTCAGATTGTTTTTCACTATTGATTTCTAATTTAATTCTAATGTCATCAAAGAACACACCCTATGTGATTTTGATCCTTTGAAATTTATTACTACTTTTTTATGGCCCAGAATATGTGGTCTATATTGGTGAATTCCTATGAGCACTTGAAAAGAGTATGTATTCTGGCCTGTTGAATGTAGTGTTCTGTAAATGTCAGTTAGGATAAGGCGTTTGATAGTGTTGTTAAAATATGTCCTTAATGATTTTCTATTTATTATTTCAATTACTGAGAGAGGTGCATTAAAATTTCCAACGCTTAATTGTGGATTTATCTATTTCTCTGTGAGTTTTTGCTTCCTATAATTTGTCAGTTACGTGCATAGCTGTCCCTCGGCAACTGTGGGGGATTGGTTTCCCCAGGTCCAGCAAGGACCTCTCTTTGACACCAAAATCTAAGAATGCTCAAGTCCCTGATATAGAATGGTGTAGTATTTGCACATAACCTACGCACATCCTCCTGCATGCTTTAAATCATCTCTAGATCACTCATAATACCTAACACAATGTGAATGCTGTGTACATAGTTGTTATGCTGTATTGTTTAGGGAATGACAACCAAAACAAGTCTGTACATGTTGAGTACGGATGCAAATTTTCCTTCCCGAATACTTTCAATCTGCAGTTTATTGAATCCACAAATGTGGAAACACAAATATGGAGGGCCCACTGTATACATGGGTATGGCAGGCCCACTGTATACACTGGTATGGAGGGCCCACTGTATACATGGGTATGGAGGCCCACTGTATACACTGGTATGGAGGGCCCACTGTAAGAATTGTTGTCTTCTTGGTGAAATGACTTTTATTGTTAGGAAATGTTCCTCTGCCTCTCTAGTAATACTGGTTTTCTTGAAGTCTACTTTGTCTGATGTTAATGTAGCTACTCCAGCTTTGTTATGATTAATGTCTACACGGTATATCTTCTATCCCTTTTCTTTTAGACGGTCAGCTGCAATTCTGCTATCCTGTGTTTTTGTTTTCTATTTGTGTCATCCATTCTTCGTTCCTCCTTTCCTGCCATCTTTTGGATTCACCAAGTATTTTTTAGTAATCCATTTTATTTCCTCTATTGACTTTTTAGCTATATCCCTTTGCTTTATTTTGTTAGTGGTTGCTCTGCAGATTACATTTGCGTTCTCTACTTGCCACAGCCTGTTTGTGAGTTAGTGTTACACCTCGTCAGGTATAACGTAAGAACCTAACAGCAGTATGTTTCCGTTTACCTTGCTCCTGTCTTTTGTGCTATCGTTGTCATTCATTTTACTTCTACGTATGTTATAAACCCTACAATATATTATAGTTATTTTTACTTTACATAGTCATATATCTTTTAAAGAAGTCTAGATACATGGTGAAAAAGACTTTGATGTGTATCCACATTCCAACACGCTTCATTCCTTGGTTTAGATCCAAGTTTCCATCTGGTATCATTTTCTTTCAGCCTAAAGAACTTCCTTCAGTATCTCTTGTAGTGAAAGTCTGATGATGACAAATTCTCAGCTTTTGTATGTCTGAAAATGTCACTGTTTCACCTTTTGGTGGATGTTTTTGCTGCATATAGAAATCCATGTTGACAGGTTTTTTTTTTCTTTTAGCACTTTAAAGATGTCATTCCATTGTCTCTGTCTTGCATTTCTCCTGATGAGATCTTAGGTTATTTTCACCATTGTTGCCCTATATATGAAGCATCCCCCCTCCCTCTGGCTGCTTTTACTATTTTCTCTTTAGCTTTCAGAAATTTGACTAAGATGTATCAAAATGTGAATTACTTTGTGTTTATTCTGCTTGGACCTCAGAGACTCTTGGATATGTGGGTTGATACTTTTATTAGATTTTGAAGTTTTTCTATTATTATTTTCCCAAATATTTCTCTCTCTGTCCCTGCCTCCCTCCCTCCTCTCTCTTCTTTCTGGAACTCCACTTACACGTATGTTAGGCTGCTTGACATCTACTCCAGGTTCCTGAGGTTCTGTTCTTTTCTTGCGGTCCTTTCCCATCCCTCAGTTTGGGTAGTTTCTGTTGCCTATTTTCCTGTCTCCAAATTCACTGATTGCAGCCCACCTAGTGATTTTTTCATTTAATATACTGCATTTTCCAATTCTAGGATTCCCATCTGTTTCTTTTTTATAGTTTCCATTCTCCGCTGAGATTTTTCCATCTGTTTACTCCTTTCAATTATCTTTTTTTTAAGGCTTAAAATATATTTATAATCACTATGTTAAATTCCTAATGTGCTAATTCTGACATATGTGTCATCTCCTGGTCTGATTCTATGGCCTATTTTCTCTTCTTGTAGGGGTAACATTTTCTTGCTTTTTTTTACGTGTCAAGGAGTTTTTGATTATATGCTAGACATTGTGTTTATCACAATGTTGAAAGTCTGGATTGTGTGGTACTGCTTTACAAATTTGAGTTTAAATGAATTGCGTTCTAGCAGGCAGTTAATTTATTGAAGGATCAACTCAATCCCTTTGAAGCTTATTTTTAGGCTTTGTTAAGGTGGGACTAGATGTTCTTACTCTGGGGCTAGCCGCACAGGGGTGGGGAACCTGCAGCCTTCTGATTTCAAGATTCTTCTTTTTTAAGCACCAAAGGAGGCAAGAAAAGCTTTATTTTTCTCTGCTGCACCCCTTATAATAAAAGGATTTGTTCTGCAAAACTTGAATTAGGTCAAAAGGCCACACTTCAGGATCTAGAAGGCCACATTTCGCCTTAAGGCTGCAGGCTCTCCGACCCTGTGAGGTGTGGCCTTCCTGGATCTCAGCTGGGTATCTGGGGTGTCCGGCAGGGTCTCTCACGTTGGCTGTCAGAATGCCGGCATCTCTGGCACTGTGTGAATTCCATTCAGTTCACACCTTCCCAACCGCTTCTCTGCCAGGCCTTGAGGAGGCGCACCCTGCACATGGGCTGGTTTGTCCTCACCGAAGACCCAGTGAGTCGCATGGGATTTCTGGAACTCCTCTGCACGGCTCCCTCCTCTCCGTTACCTTGTTCCGCGAACTCTAGCTATCTCAAAGCCCCAAGCTCCGATCTTTGTTTCCTCCACCCAGCGAGACTGCTGCTCCGTTCGGGTTGCACTTCTCTTGTGCCGTGGCTTGGAAACTGCCCGACGGTAGAAATCCAGGGCTCGTTCTGTGTGTTTCCCTCTCTCAGGGATTACAGGCCTGTTCTGTCTGTTGCCCAGTGACTCAAAAGAATTTGCTTTGTACATTTTGTTCCGTTTCATAGCTCTCTGTAAGAGAAGTTAAATGTGCTACCTGTTACTCCTTCATGGTCGGAGCAGAACTGAGTTTGGATCCTGGCTCTGCCCTACTGGCTTGTGACCTAGAACAGGTTACTTACCTCTTCAAGTCTCAGCTTCCTTGCTAAAAAGCAACATGTTGTTGCGAGGACTGAATAAGACCAAGCATACTTAGCATAGCGCTTGGCATACAGAAAAGTCTCAGTTACCATCAGCCTTTATTCTTACATGTCTTTTTGCCAGTGAAGCTGCTAACTACTTTGGATCAAATCACTACTGTCATTTGCATAGTGATTAAGCATATCATTATTGAGGAATAAAGTTTTGGTGATGGCAGTTGTCTTAAACATTCATGTTATCCAGTTAATTTTAGGATGGTTTTTGGTATCTTTAGTATAGGCAGAAAACTCCTGAGCCCTAAAGGTAAGAACACCAGGAGTATGCAATTAACAGCTCATGAAAATACAGCTTAAATCTTCTGGCTTTGGCCAGAGGGCTTTAGAGCCAGGGACACGGTAGCCTGTGTTTGTCGTTCAGCACTCGTTGGCCAACACCGTGTGGCCCTGGCTCAGGGCTGGAGACGCGGTGGGGGCATGAGCGGAAGGCTCCCGCTTGCAGCAGGCACGCTCCCCAAGGCGACAGCGGCAACTGTGGTGTGTTTTAGTTACGAGTCAGTGCGCTTGGCATAGAA
This sequence comes from Propithecus coquereli, assembly GCF_000956105.1. NCBI lineage: Eukaryota > Metazoa > Chordata > Mammalia > Primates > Indriidae > Propithecus > Propithecus coquereli. Next base: position 1,077,701 of record NW_012138525.1, read on the forward strand.
ATTGATCCTATTCCGTGGGCCCACCGTCCCGTGGAGACGCCTTGCCAATGGGAAGGGCTGTGGAGCAACACACTTCGCTGCCCCCCGCTGTGTCGTGACAGTGTGGACACACTGGTGGCACATCACTCAGGGAGAGCGGTTCCTGCCCGAATGTTGATCCTCGACAGTGACCCAGAGGGCACCAGGTTCTGCTCGGCAATCCCAGGTGTAGCCAGGCCGCACAGGGGCTTCTCTGTGGGCAGCATCCATCCCAGTGTCCGCCCTGCGCCGCCCTGCTCAGTGTGTACCCTGCCAGGGGCGTCCCCCTCCTCTTCTTGGTTTCCCGCTCCCTTTGGATATTCACTGTCACGTGGACAAAGCCACACACAGAGAAACCCTTTTACTTCTCCCAGTGACCTTTGTCCCCCAGCAGGAAGCACGGGGGGGGGGGGTTCTTTTTCCTTCACTCCTCCTCCTATTTAAAATGTAACGGGTGCCCTTCTGTTCCTCTCTCCCTCAGTCTGCTGCGGGCAACTGCTGAAAGAGGCCGTGGCAGGCAAGACACAATTTGGCGAGCTCATCCAGCCCTTTTTTGAAAAGGAGATGGCAGGTAGGTCACACCTCCCACTCACCGCCAGGACCTTACAGGCTCCGGCGAGGCCGTCTGAGCATCTGGGGGCTCAAAATTGGGGAAAACAGCCAAGAAATAGAAATCGGTCTCTCTCATGGACAAAGGCTCTGTTGCTCACTCCTTGGTGCGGCCCCTTGGCATCCATGCCTGATCTCAAGGGAGGTGGTGTGTGGATGTCGTGGGGTCACCACTGTGGCTTAGAATGTTCCTGTTTCTCAGGAACGTTTGCTTGTCATAACTGATAGCCCTTAAATTGAGAGCCAGGAGAGGCCACAGAGCTTCTCACATCCTTTATTATTTGTGATACAAAAATACTGTGGGCAAATATTCCAACATAATCAACAGTCAGAAGCCAGAGGTGCCAGACAGCCTTGCAGGTGTGAGGATTGACTGGCATTGGTCCTCGGGGACTTGGATGCTCACCTGCTCGGTGGGGGAGCAGAACCAGATGATCTTTCTAGACCCTCTCGACAATCTACACTCTGAAAGCATTCCCAGGATCTAGCCCCAGCAGGGGTACTTTCGAGGTCATTTTAGTCCAGCTTCCTGAGTCCAAATGAGCCGTGGGAAGGAACCCAGAGCTTCTAAAGCCACACAGCTAGGTCCTGGTTGGGCTGCTCTAAACCCTGCATTTGCTCCCTGGGGCAGTGGATTTTCCACTCACCCACGTCTTCTTCTCTTACATAAAGTGCTAAGGCTCCTCTCTGCCATCAGTACAAGCTCAGCTCTCAAGGCTGGTTGAACATACGCTTATTGTGAAGAAAATCAACCCCAGAAGAAGCTGCCATTATAATGAGCAATGTGGGTTTTGGCTGGGACACCCTCTCTGCAGAAGCTCATCACCTTCTACCATTTTCTAGAGAGAGCAAGTGGATGAGGAAGCAGCTCAGAACAGGCCGAAAGGGCCCCCGGGGAGGCGTCCTGGCCAGCTCTCCCAAGACCCCCCTTAAGATGTCCTAGTCCCCAGGGTGAAGTTCAAGGGAGGCAAAGTAGGATCCATCAGACACGATGCTCTGTGTAGGGATGGGTGACTCTATTCCCAGGTCACTGCAGTGGTCCATAGAATGAGATGGAAGCAGGAGGCGCTGGGGAGGGTAAAAACCAGTGTGAGCTTTGGTGCCTCCCAGTCTGGGTCAGATTCCAGTGCCACCACCCTGGCCATGTGGCCCCAAGAAACCACCTTTGCTCTTCTTGAAGCCCCCAGCTTCTTGATGGTGGGATGGACATAGGAATCCCTGCGTGCAGGGTTGTCGTGAGGCCAGGCTGTAATGTACAGGTGCAGCGCCTGGGAGGCTCGCTGAAGGCAGCTGCTGTTATTAAGAAGTCACAGTAGCAGCAGCGGCAGAGGGCCTGACGTATCCTCAAGCATAATTTCTCGCAGCCATGCCAAATTCCCACTTATTGGTGTGGCGGTGGTGATTAGCACCCTCAATAATTTATTCGATTATTTGTTGAATAAGGAATGAATGTGATACCAAGTTAACATAGATTTATATAGTTTTAAATTTTGCTGGTAACATTCCATCGTATGACTGGATGATAATTTAATTCCCCACTGACAAGCATCAGAAAGAAAGACAACAACCAGGCAAATGAAGCAGTGTTAATCGTCGGTGAATCTTGGGAAGGGTATGCAGGGATTCTTTGACTCTTCTTGCAGCTTTCCTGTACGTTTGAATTTTATTTCAACATATAAAATTACAAAAAGTAAACATTAGGTGGTTTCCAAATTTGCACTCCTTCAATAATGCTGTAATGCGTACTCTCATTCATACAAACGTCCCTGATTATCTTAGGATCAGTTGTGCACAGAGTCAGTGGAAATGCCCATAGCGACAGTGGCGTGTGATACCGCACTACGGCACGTTCCTGCCGTCGCGTGTGTCGCTTGTTTCCTCCGTGTCTTTGCCATCTCTGGGTGTTGCCAGTGTATTCGTTTTCTATCACTCCGTAACAAACTTAGTGGTTTAGAACAACTCTGTAATCCTAGCACTCTGGGAGGCCGAGGCGGGAGGATCCTTTGAGCTTAGTAGTTCAAGACCAGCCTGAGCAAGAGCGAGACCCCATCTCTACAAAAGATAGAAAAAATTAGCCAGGTGCGGTGGCAAGTGCCTGTAGTCCCAGCTACTCAGAAGGCAGGAGGATCGCTTGAGCCCAGGACTTTGAGGCTGCAGTGACCTATGATGATGCCACGGCACTCTATCCTGGGTGACGGAGTGAGACTCTGTCTCAAAAAAAAAGAATTACATAAGTTTATCTTACAGTTCTAGAGGCCAGAAATTTTAAAATCAAGGTGTTAGCAGAGCTGTTTCCTTCCTGAGGCACTAGGGAAAATTCATTTCCTCGCTGGCTTCTAGAGGCTGCCTGCATTCCTTGGCTCACGGCCTCTTCCTCCATCTTCACAGCCAGCAGAGTAGCATCTTCAGATGTCTCTCTCTGACCTGTGCTTCTATTGTCACATCTCTCTGACTCCGACCCTCCTGACTCCGTCTTAGAAGGACCCTTGGGATTGCACTGGGCCCACCCAGATAACCTGGGATAATCCCCCATCTCAAAATCCTTAACTTCATCACATCTGCACATCCGGTAACATATTCACAGGTACCGGTGATTAGGATGTGGACATCTTTTTTGTGGGGGAGGGAGGCATTATTCTCTCTACCGCAGCCAGTCATTTGAGTCTTTGTTGATTTGTTAGGTGACAAAGACTTATTTCTTTTTAATTGCGGTTTTTTGATTATTGATGAGGTTGGTAAATTGAACATATTTTCATAAGATAATTGGTCATGCATATTTTATCTTTTGTGAACTGCCTTCTTATAGCCTTGGCCTATTAACTTATTTTTCCCTTTGCCCATCTTCCGAGTAAGCTATTTTCTGTCTAATTCATTTGTAAGTGCTCTTTGCATATTAGGGTTGTCTACCTTTTTCCATTAATTTTCCTTTATACCTATATTCTATATTTTATCTCTATATTTCAAGGCACATCATAACCTTGTAGTTTTAGCAATTGTTTGGAAAAAGAACCGTGACTCATCACAGCCCTTTGGTTCTCAGACTCACTGGAATGTCATGGTCACCGAGGAGGTCATGTGGTCACATTAGGATGTTGATTCTTTATGGGGTCATGAAGCCCTTGGCCTTAGAGTTTTCTTCCTCTACCTCCTCACCGTTTGACAGGGCAGGCTTATCTTCCTTTGTCTTGTAGGGACTTGGGCATTTATACATCCTTAATTAACCGTCAGATATGAGCACTATTTTCTTTACTTAATTCAACCTGTATCTTTTGGGTAAATGGGACCTATCGCTAGTTCCTTTTATAGAGACAGAAATGAAGTTGCTTGAATCAAAGAGCATTAACCTTGTACGTAGTCGGCTTATTCATCTGCCACTAACAACAAACCCGAGGAGTGGGTTTCAGGGGTGGTCCAGATGCAGGGCTGTTTGTGTTTTTGCTTTTTGTTTTTTGGTGAATACAAAGCAGATGGACTGCGCATTTCCCAATTTCCTGTAAAGTTAGTAAGACCTCGATAGCTTCGATCTTCAATGTTTCATGCTAGATTTTTTTCTTCCGCAGCTTTTTGTTTGTTTAGACTATGTAGCTCTATACTTTTGCTCTTTCTACAAAATTAAAGACACAACAACAACCAATATCATATCTTCCTAACAGAAGCAATAAATTCTGTCATTTCGCTAATCCTGATCTCGCAGGGATAACAAAGAATGCATTTACATTCATAACCACTAACAGGGTCTCATTAGTGGGCTGCGGAGAAGCTGCCGCGAAAACCAACGTGCTCAGCTCGCAGAGGAGGCGCGCTGGAACCACCCAGGTCTGGCAGGGGCCCACTTCACTGCCAGCTGAAACAGGAAGGAAATGTAAATGATTCTTGACAGAATTTGGTTTCGAAGGGAAGGTCAGACTGAGTAAGGGAAGTCTGCTTCACCAACCACAGCCTTGCTCGTTTCCGAACAACTGCAGTTGGCAGCCTGGCTGAGGCCCCCAGCTTCCCAAATTGAGCATCAGTGACATCTATGACTCAGGGGTCCCCTAGCCTGCCAATGTGCCACTGTTTGAACTGAACCCTTTAGGAGACAGACTCCAGAGTTTGCTAGAAGCATCAAATGAAGAAATGGTGGGATCCCAGGTCATGGGTGAGCTTCCTAACCCACCCCTCGAAGGCCAGTCCTGGGGACAAGCCACCCAATAAACGGCCACACCCCAGTGGTGGGGACCAGGAGATGGGCCCCCAGACCTGACGCAGGAAGAGCCCCGACTGAGCGGAGGCAGGAGTGGAAGGGATTCCCTCCATATTGTGGGCGAGGGCCAGCAAGCAGAGAATGGGAGCTGGAGGGGTCAGGTCTCTGAGCGACTGTCCTCGTTGGGAGGAGGAAGGCAAAGGGCAGAGGGACAGTGGAATCCATCTTGCCAGCGCTGCCCTGGGACCAGACGGCCCCTCCTGGACACTCGAGGACAGGTTGGTACATCCCCCAACACTTTCAGAGCTGCTAGACGAGGGGGCCAGCCAAGGGCTGCTCCTCCATCCATCGAGGCATCCAGCTTTCTGTCTTCAAAATCGTAGGCTTATTTCAGATATCTCTGCCCTGGGTGCCACAGCGTTCCTGAGAACACGGGGAAGCACCAGCCACTCTGCTGCGTGCGAGGAGCTTTCCCACGTGAAATCCAAAAGGCTGCACGGCTCAGGGAGCTCCCAGTGGAGCAGAGATTATGACAAGGACCATGGGCCAGAGACCCCTGGCATCTCTGAGCTAACAAATGTCACTGCTGAGGCTTCCGACCATCTAAGCCACTGGCGTAGAAAGCTCACCCTCACCATCCCCCAAGCCAGGCAATGTGGGTTCCTCCTGGGGCCGTGCCTTACCGCCCTCTGGGTGCTGGGCCGCCTCCGCTGGGCGCTCTGCTCCACCTGTGCACCTGGCTCTGGCCTCATGGCCATCTATCTTTCCTGAGACCCCTGCCAGTGCAGGCTGCTGTCCTCTCTCCACTCACCTTGGAGCTGCGTGCCCCAGAGACCTGTGGCTTTGTTGTTGTGTCTCTTTGCCACCCTCGCAGTCCTCGTCACCACCATCACTGCTCTGCTGAACAGATCCAGATGTCATCTTTTCCCCATGGAACCACTTGCTCTTATCTCCCCACTCCGGGCCTCCTGATGTCCCAGCCATGACCTCTGTAGACTTCGTTATGTTCTTTTTTCGTCCTCACAGGTGCTGCCAACACCTCCTTCTTTCGAATCAGCAGCAAAATTAATAACTGTGCTGTTTCCCATCCTTCCACAGTTACTGGGCATGGGACTCCAGGGCCCCGTCTTAGCGCATCTTCAGTCCCTTGATCCTAGGCACTTGGCGATCGCACCGTGGTCAGAGGGTTGGGGAGGTGCTTATTCTGTGCCCTGGACTTTGAAATACACAGGTCTGACCTCCTAAACTCATTCTGACTCGAGCTGCAGCGAACAGAACAAATTTATTCCCCAGGGCTCCGCACGCGGCGTTCTTTATGCAGCCAACTTCCATTAAAGCCGACGGGAGTGTGCGCCGCAGACGGCAAACAGGGTCGGGCTTAAATCAGGCAGCCTCAGTGGCTGGGAAGCACCTGTCACTTCCACATTGGTACAAAACAAGCAAAAACTATTCTGGGCTTTTGGAAAAATAAGTTCTCAGCTGTTTCTGTATCATTTAACATGAGGTGGTTGGCGCCCACGGACTGCACCGCCGCTGTGTGCGGTGGCGAAACCCATGTTCTTTTCGCTCTGAAACCAGACAAAGGAGCTGCTAGACCTCCCTTCTCTGGTTAAGGCATCGGTGTGTCACAGCGGCCACCATCTCCAAACGACGTGCCCCTTCCCCAGGGCCTCATTCCTTCTAGAGGGTTTTTGTGAAATTTCTGAATTCTAGAGACCCAGAATTTTCCAAGGAAATTCTCCGCTCTGTCTTTGCTTGTTGGAATGTCTGGTTTCCCTTTTTTTTCTTTATTATTATTATTTATTATTTCAAAATATTAAGAAGTACAAATGTTTTTGTTATATGGACAGCTTTTATGATGCTCGAGTCAGGGCTGTAAGTGCCCCCATCACCCGAATAGTGTTCATCGTACCCGTTAGGTAGGTTTTTGCCCCCCATTTTTCTCTTAATATAAAAACCCACCCTGCTCATCAGCCTCACTATGTTGTTCAAACTCATCCATCATAAAGAAGTCTGCTCTGTTTTTAGCTCGTCTCATGGAAATGTCGTCCCTCAGCTGGGCCCAGTGACAATTGATGGCAGATACAACCCACGTCCAGATCGTTGGGCCTAATTCGTGATACGACCACCATCCCTTTGGTTCGGAGGGTTGGCTTCTATGCCAGCTCTGAGAACCACTTTCATTCTCACACATTGCTGGGACTTTCTCTAGAGAACGGCTGCCCAGGGACGACATTAAAAACAGCCACACCTGTTGGAACTGTATGGTCAGGCGCCCACCGGCGAGGGCATGGCCTCAGGAGTGGGTTTTTTGAGTTAGACTCTAGCGTTTCATCCCTCCTGTCTCTCCAGGAGTGGAGACCCACACACTCCAGCACCTGCCCTGCCCCGGCTCACTGGCCCAGTTACATTGAGCTCCTAACTGACCTGCCCCTGGGACCCTGCCCTGCCAGCATCTCCCCCACAGCTACGGTATTAATAGTTCAGTTATTGGAAGGCCCATATGCCTTGGTGCACACTAGACATATGCAGTGCTTACTTTCAGGTGAGAAGATAGCTATTTAATTGGTAGTAACTTTCCCCTAAAAGCGAGAGTCCTAGTGTGTCGAAAAGATAACGTGGAAGACAGATCATTATCGAGTGTTACCTGTGCCCCCTCCCGCACATCCCTGTTTTCCTAAATATTTCTGCCTGGAAAAGGTCCCTCATGGCCTAATAGAACCCGAGAAGAGGCAGGAGATTTGAGGGAGATTCGAGGCTCTAATTTGCACCCTTTCTGGTAATGAGACCTCACCCTAGCAAACGCAGCCATCCTCACACAAACAAGCCAAACCAGCCCTAAATTGGGATGATTACGAGCATTTTCGAGAGCCTTCCACGCGTCCACATCCCAGGAGGCATGGATCAGAGCTCAGCTGAAGTGCTTCGTTTTTGAGGGGGAATTAATATTCTTATCACTAAATGCACACTAAAGATTCGACAATAGACCAGCTTTTCTCTTTTGTTAAAAACTTGCAAGGAGTTGCTGAGTTGAAAGACAAAATAAATCTCCCCATCTGAGGAGGTAAGCGGAATGTTATTTCTTGTTTTTAGCAGAGCAGCCTCGGTGAGCTGCAAGCTGTCTTTCCGCGGAGGGGAGACCCTGAGGGACCTCTGCCCGTTTCCAGCAAGTCTTTGCATGTGGTGTGTTTGTACTAGCTGAAGACAGCGCGTGGCTCTCTAAATAATTTACAAGTTGATTAATAGACTCACAGGGGTATAATTAGAAGAGGGAGAGACAGTGGGTACAGTAACCGGTACAGTGCTTGGGGGAACAGGAGCCTTTATTTTTTTAAAGAAACTTTCTAGGGTGCTGGGCGTTTGAAGATAAGTTGGGAAGAGCTCAGCGCCTCTTCTCTTTTGAAGTGGAAATAGGACAGTTTGAATCCGTCGAGTTTAATTTTTCACAAGCTTTAGGGGCCCCGCAGTGCAACTCCCTTTTTATTATTGAAAAAATTCTACATTTTTCTTTCATTTTTCTACACACACACACACACACACACACACACACAGTCCAAGCAGTAAGTAATAAACACATTAATTTACTTTTTTATTCAACGTGGATTTTTTCTGCTTTGCCTCCCCCAGATGTGGGGCTGGGTCCCCCTGGCGCCCCCCACTCAGAGCCCCCCGGCAGGGTGGCCTGGAGGTTGATCAATGGACGCCCCTGTAATTTATGCATTTAGAGGACCCTCACCTCGGCCTGACAATGCTTTTGAAGTAGCTCCTTTTTTCAAGTCAAACTTTTGACTTTTCCACTGGGACTGCTACAAAGATTTCCTTATGGAAAATAGGGAGGAATGTTTTCAGCCCAGGAGAAAGCCGTGGCCGAGGCAGCCAAACAGCGGCAGGTACGGGAGGTGCTTACGCGCCGAGGGCAGCGGGCCCGGAGCGAGGACAGGGAGATGCGGGAGTCCACAGGCGCCCGCCCCCGAGGGCCATTCTTCTTGTTTTTGTAACCAGACTTTCGCTACAAAAGTGCACATTGTCTTTCTACGGCATCAAAGTGACGCTTTGCCAGGGGGGCAGCACCTGTCACCAAAAGCTTCTTATTCAGTGGCCCGTCCAGTAGGGAAACTGAGGCAGTAAGGGACACTTGATTTATTCTTGCATCCGTTCAGCGAAATTCTCTCCCCAGCAAGAGTGGGCCCCAGGGCCAGGTCCAGGTTGTGTCGCGCTGCGCCTTGTCACCCAGCCGCGCCCACCACAGGGGAGCAGTCGCAGATTTTCTTGCTGGACTGAATGTTTACTGAGTGCTTGTTATGTGTCAGGCATCCAGATTACAAAGCAAAACCAAACCAAACCCAGACATTTCTGGGAAGTCCAAGGAGAGCCCAGAGCACACAGTGTCATTCTTGCTCCGATCAGAGCTTCTGGAAGCGTTTCCCTCTCCACCGGCAGCCCCAGTGGCCTCGGAGAAGAGCAAAACCTCCAGCCCACTCAGCTGTGAAATCGTCTCTGACAGCCCCGACCCTGGAGGCCCGGCCCTGCTCCTCCAGCCAGGAGGTCTCCGGGCGCAGCGTCTGGGCAGCCCCTGGCACAGCCAGATCCGCACTCGTGCCCCTCGCAGACCCCCTAAGGCAGGTGCAGCTTGAAGCCCCTTTCCCTCTGGAAATGTCCTCAACCGACGGGAGCTGACACTGGTTCCTTCTCGTCAGGCTGAGTGGGGCTGACAGAGGAGGTGGCAGGGCCTGATGGGGGGGGTGGGGGTCCCCTAGCGGCCCTCTGCAGCCCCTACACCTACAGTCAGGGACATAGGATTTGTTGGGGTTTGTCACCTAGAAGCTATCACCGAGGTGTCCCTGTGCAAGGGAACTTGGCACAGCCATGCTGGATGCGGAGGGAGGGAAGCCCAGGGACCACACCCGGCAGCTTCACACCTGTCTCCGCTGCCCCGGGTGGCAAGGGGGCAGTGATGGTGGGGGACGACAGGGGCACTGGGCAGAGAGGGTGGTGGCAAGGTGGGGACAGGCAGACAGAGGAGGTGGGGAGGTGGGGCAGAGCCTCCCCAGAGGACAGAGGAGAATCCTCTTCCCATCCTCCCTCCCTGGAGGGACCCCTGGGAGCCAGGGCAGGGAGAACCTTCTCTCACCTCTCACCTCCAACCTCTTCTGATTTACCCCGTCGGTGATCTTGACTGCTAGAACTCTCGTCTCCTTCAGGCTTTGGTTGGTTTACTGGGAGATAAGGTGGACCTCATTTGGGACCCCTCCCGACCCCAGAATCCCCTGTTGCTGCCCGTGCTCTGTCTGCCTGACCAACTGTCTGCTCCACAGGGTGGGGTGGGTGAGCCAGCGTGGCTCACGGTGGGAGCTCAGCTGATGTTTGTGAGTGAACCGGTGAGCACGTGGTATTTGACCTGGGTCCCTGTGGTGTGGACAGCCCAGGCAGGCCCACCCTCTGGCATCTGGGGCCCAGACGCTGCCCTCTGATGCGCACGTTTCTGTACAGGTGAGACCCCGTTAGTCTTAAAGGAACGAAGAAGGGACAGGTGATAGAGGGGCGCTTGCAGCCTGGTAGAGGCTGCAGTTACGGGTGCAGCTTTAGAATCATGCGGAATTGGTTCCAGGTCATACTGCCACTTCCCAGCTGTGTGACCCTGGGCAAGCCACTCACCTGTCAGAGCTCCTTCAGTTCCCATCTGCAAGGGGAGCTTTCACAGTGTCAAATGCATTGGCTTACTTTGAGTATAAAATGACTGGTATCTGTAGCATGTTTAGCACTGTGCGTGGCACAGCCACAACAGGCAATTATTGATTACTTACTATTAGTAGTAGTGATGGAGTTGTCATCATCATAGTAGTAGTAATGTTGGTAGTAGCAAGTCCTGCTGAGTAACATGTATATTTCATAGATGGATTTTTGGGTATCTCATTCTTTTCCGGTGGCTGTTCCCAGCTTTGGTGCCCGGTCCCTGTGGTAGCTGGGAAGTGGCAAAGCTCCAGTTTGCCATAACCCTGGTGCTCCAATGACCAATGTAGCGTAACAAGCTAATCCCACAATTTGATGGCATAGAATGCTGAGTAGCTTATTATGGTCCTGATTTAGCGAGTCAGGATTCGGGCAGGGCACGGCAGGGAGGGCTTGACTCCACTCGGCTCTGCACTGACTTGGGCTTGGTTGGCATGGCTCGAACTGCTAACGGGAACTGGGCTGGCTCATCTGGGGACCTACGTCTGGATCTTGGTCCTGGTGTCAACTCAGTTCCTCAGTTCGTCTCCACGTTGCATCTGCCAGGGCCGGTGTGTCCGGGACGGAGTCTGCGTCCCCACGCCTGGTGCACCTCTCTCTCCTCGGAGCCTCCCCGTGTGGCTAGCTTGGGCTTCCCCGCAGCACGGCAGCCTCAGGTCAGTCGGTCTGACGTGATGGCTGGCTTCCCCTGGAATAAGCATTCCAAGGAAACAGTCCAAGGGCAGCAGTGGTTGGGGTGGGAGCCTGGGGTAAGCTTAGGACCTCAGAAATCCCAGAATGCACTTCTGCCTGATTCTGTTCATGGAGCTGGTCGATCAGGCCAGCCCAGAGTCAAGCGGAGGGGGATTAGATACGTACCCCACACGAGGTGGGAAGAGTAGCAAAGACGGTGTGGCCAGGTTTAATCTGCCACACTAGGGAAGCTTGATTTGAGCGTTTCAGTTTTGTTCAGGATTGGCTACTCACGGGCCTATGAGGCAGAACAGCCTCGTAAATCCTCAGGAGCTGGAGCCACAGGGTGACTTCAGAGGAGCTACCTCGGGGCTTGCTGATGCCTCAGTGACCTTGGAGTCCGATTCTGTCCTTTGAAAGAGGAGGAAAGCCCGGTTGGGAGGTAAAGTGACCTGCCCAAGGTCAGGCTGCAAGCGAATGCAGCGTGGAGGGCAGAATTCAGGCCTCCTGCCCTCCTCATCACAGTGCTGCTTCCAAAGGCAGGTGGGTGGCACGGAGGCTGAGGGAGCAGCCCCAGAGCCGCACTGTCTGGGTTTAAATCCTGGCTCCGTTAGCTGTGTGGCCTTGGGCAAGTGACTTCCTCTTTCTGTGCCTTAATTTTCTAATCTGTAAAGTGGGATACTGTCACTATTTCTTTCATAGGTGAAAAATACATGAATTAATATTTGTATTAGAAGAAACACGTGCTTAGAACAGCGCCAGGCTCATAGTGTGCACTGTAGCATACGTACGTGTTAAAGAGACCATTGTGTCTTTTTCGCCCCAGAAAACTGGGCTCATGGTTTCGCTTCGTGCCTCCCCAGCAGCAGTCTGTAAGACTTTCTTCTTCCAGATTGCGTGGGCAACAGCATCTTCACTGCCCTTGAGATATGGGAGAAAAAACTGATTTTGAGCCTTGAATTCATTAGAACAGAAGGAAAATCGTGTTCCTTAAACTCTTTGATCTGTGGTGTACACGGAGTGAATACATCGCACTTTGAAACCACCCAGCTCACACTCAGCCTACCTGACCCCTTCTCGTTTTCCCAGATACTTTCGTGTTCCATTGAAAAAAGGTAAAAACGTACTTTAAGATAAGAATAACTATCAATTCATGCACAGTGTGGCTAGCTGAGCATGTCTATTAAATAAGTTTTATTAATTTGCTAAGTGAAGTACCCGTTATTTATGGAAGAATGTCTGCTTTTGGTCTTTTTCTAATCTAAAACTTCATTAGAAAGGGACAATTGAAAAGTCCACTGTTAGGCAGCTCTGCCTCTCGGCCACGGACCTGTCAGGGCCTCGGGCGCAGTGCGATCTTGTCCCTGCCTGTCGCCGGAGTAGACATGCGCAGAAGGCAGATAGAGGGGCACAGATGCGCCCCCAGGGCTAGTGTATTAAATAATTCTCTGGACTTGAAAAAATCCAATATTAAAATATTGTTTTCTGGCACCATTGTCTGCCAAGCCATTTCAAATGCTGTGGTTAAGAACCTAAAGACGTCTTAAAAGACATTCATTGCATCTTGTACCTGGGAAACCAAGGCCCAGCAAGACAGGAGCTTGTCTGGGGCAAGTGGCTTAAGTTTACCAAAGAGCAATCTAGATCCAGGGGGCTTCACCCACCCTGTGGAATTGCAGGGTGCGGCCCATCCAGCGGTCTCAGTTTGTCCTAGCTCTCCCTGCGGGCTTTAGGAATGTTCTGTGTGTTATCAGCTGTCACTGGGTGCAGCACCCAGGACCGGCCAGCAGGTGGCAGTAAGTCACAGACAAACGGCCACAGGAAGGGCAGCACCCAGCAGGCCCGGCACCTGACCGCTGTGGGTCCTTCTAGACACTCAGGATCCGGTTACCGCTGCACGGAGGGCGTGTGGGCCCCAGCTGCCGGGAATCAGTCCCATCCGGGAGCGATGATCCCCAGGAAACGGTAGGAGTTTAGCTTTCGCTGAACCACAGGGACAGGACGTTGGGAGCCTGGGCAAAGCGCCCAGAATTCCTGGGGAGAAGTGTGAGCCCTGCTTGGCCAAGCACCAGGAAGTGTGAAATGGAAATTTAAAACAAAATCAAAGCCACCCTTTTCACTCCTGCACAGTCCTTGTTCTCTTCTAAGATTCTCCCCATCACCTGGGTCCCCTTGGGCCCTCTCAGCAGTGGGTGAGCTCTGCTGGGAGCTGGGAGGGGAAAGAGCAGCAGCTTTACGCTGACACCCACCTTTACGCTGAGTTCAAGGAAGGCTTGAAGAAGGAAAGTTGGGGGAGGGTGGGGAGGGTGTGGGTGTGTGCGGTGGGGAGGATGTAGGCGTGTGGGTGTGTGCGGTGGGGAGGGTGTAGGCGTGTGGGTGTGTGCGGTGGGGAGGGTGTAGGCGTGTGGGTGTGTGCGGTGGGGAGGGTGTGGCCGTGTGGGTGTGTGCAGTGGGGAGGGTGTGGGTGTGTGCATGGCGTTTTGTGTGTAGATGGGGTGTGTATAGTGTGCACGTGCCGTGCTTGTGGGCGTATGTGCGCGGTGTGTGATGTGGGCATGGAGCTGTGTGGAGGGGTGTCTGTAGGCAAGCACGTGCGTATGTGCACTGTGTCTTGTAGGCAGAGTGTGCAGGTGGGCTTATCAGCGTGCATGTAGGGGTGGCGTGTGCAGGGCGTGTGGTGAGGTCCTTGGCTGTTTCTGATTTGCCCCAGGGCGCCAGCAAGGTTAACCAGCTTATTGTGGGTCGATCAATCAACCTTGGGTCTTTTTTACCTTTAAGCACTGGCTGAGGGAGCTATTCCTGTTCTTCATTTTTGTCCTACCTTTTTGTGTCAACGCCAGCACCCTTAGTTCCCCCTGTGCCCCCCCACTGAGCCCCAGGGACACTAACTGCTGGGTGGAGAACTGCAGTCCGTGCCGGCCAGGCCCCGCGTGCAGATGGCAGGCGGCAGTGTGGTGTGGCGGGAAGGGCTCCGGCTCTCTCTGGGCCCTCCCCTAACTCCCACTCCACATCTGTCATTGCGGGACATGACCAGGGGTGACAGAAGTCAGGCCAGTAGCCCGAGAAGAGCCAGTGCGGTCCAGTGCCATCTCATGGGTGGCGGGACTCCTATCCGGAGCCTCGGAATCATGCGCCGGAGGGAGCTTGGTGTGGGGCCTGCCTGGGCCTTTAGACAGGACCCCTCCCTTCAAGACAGGAGGGTGCGCGAGGGGCCGGGGGTGAGGGTCCTGGGAGGCTCGACCATGGCTCCCCATCACCCCTGTGCCAGGCACACCCAGCCCAGCAAGGAGTAAGTGGATTGAGATTTTAATAACCTTGAGGTCAACTCGAGGACTGCCATCTTGTATGGAAGATCCTGAGCGCGCACACACACAGATCCGAAACCATGTGGTGTGTTCTTATGAAATAATGGGATACTTACATCTTGCACTTTGCTAAATTTAGGGTTGACAGGACCTTCCAGAGAGGTAGCCCTTGGCGCTAGCTTGTATGAAGGGTGAGATGTTAACTGTCAAGCCCAGAAATCAAGCCCGAGGCATCTGATTTAATGGTGAAAGACTTTAGACCACGCTGAAAGTCTCTATCTGCGAGGAGGAGAAAGGGTAAACGGACAGCATTATCAAGGGACTCGAAACTTCTGGCAGAACACGGCAGGCAAGAGCCCTTCCGCAGAAACAGCATTTTCGCAGAACTGGCTGGTCAGACCGTGTGGGGTTGGAAAAGTGAGTCGATAGCCCACAGGAAAAAGCAGAACACCTGCGAAGAGGCTGGCGCAGGAGACGCGGGTGGGCGTGGGGGACCCTGCTGAGGGGCTTCGGGTTCACCCTTCACCCCGGGCCCTGCACAGCTGCCACTGGGGAGAGACACTGACTGGGAAAGGTCGGTGGCCTCCGTCTGCGGTTCGTCTTGACCCAGACGGGGCGACACGGAGACCCCCAACGTGTATGGGAAACCGGTGCTGGGAGAGGACCACCACAGCCCTTTAGCCACGCAGCCGCTGCCGAGGCTCTGAGAGTGACAAGTTGTCACTATTCCACACTAAAGTTGAAAGGATTGTGCCGGGGTCAGAGCTTCCGCAGGATCACCCAAGAGGGGCAGATACGAGCAAATGCCCACAATGCCAGGCTTCTGCGCAGAGCTTCTGGAACTGGTGGCGCTAGGAGGACGGAGACTACCCACACCCCAGGTCCCCCCAAAAGGGGAGCCACCTATGGCCTTCCGGGGAGATTGCATCCTTTGTCCGTTTGGAACAGTTTCTCACGAGGCCATTGCAACCTCTTTAAAGCATTAAATAGTCTCCTCTAAAACCCGGCAGTTTCGTTGTTCTATTCTCTTCCTTTGATGTGTGTTTAAAGTCTTCCATTAAAAAGATGAGTTTTTTTAGAGGAGACTATTTCCTTTCTTTCTTTCTTGTTCACGCATGTGCCTCCCAGTCCACTCTCCGCGGCGGTTATTTACCTGCTTGTTTCTCATTCTGTCAAGACTTCTTCCATCTAGACCCGTCATAGCTTCCTTCTGACTTAACAGAAACGTGGATGTTTTCAAGCAGTCGCATAACGCCCCGGGGCACAGATGCAGTGCCCCGATCTAGCCCGTCCACACTGACGGGCGTTCTAGGTTGCTGCCGCGGTCACCGTCGTGAACAGCGCTGAAGCGGGCATCTCCGCGCTCACGTTTCCCTCTGTGCCGTCATCCTCGTGGTGTAAGTTCTTGGAAACAGCATTGCTGGGTCAAAGGCACGCACATTTTAATGTTGATGCAAATTGGGAAATTCCCTCTGGAAATCTTTTACTAACAGGCAAAAACAAAACAAAACAAAAAAATCTCTTTGTGTTTCTATTTGATCTTCCATTCTTCTCTCAAGTCAGATTTCTCCCTGGGTGGAGAAACTGTCCCGTACTGGCTTGTAAGTGGCCAAGGTGAGGGACTCAGAGGCTCAGGGGCCACTGGGCAAGGAGACCACAGAGCAGTCGGGACATTCTGGGCCAGGGATCACAGTGCTGTCCCAGCTCGACACCCACTGGCTGGATGACCTTGGACAGGTCACCTACACCACAGCCTCTTTGGGCCTCACTTTCCCAACTTTGAAATGAGGGCGGTCAAGGGGGTGACCTTCCAGGCCCCTGGAGAAAGCTGCGATCAGCACGTCAGACCTCCCTGGGGCGCAGCTTGGTTTCCAAGCAAGACCTGATTATAGCGGATGACAACCTGAACATATCTGGCCCGATGCAGTCCTCACCCCCAAGCAGCCGAGCCCTGATGGGCCTGGGGTGTCAGCTAGGTCCACCATTCGGATCTCAGCCAAACGTGACCTCCTCCTAGACCCAGTGCAACAGCAGCCGCCCGTCATTTGGTTAATTTTCTTCGTAGTATCCGTGACTGTCCGAAATGGTTATTTACCTGCATACAGGCTGTCTCCTGGGAGAACATACACTTCAGGAGCGTGGAGCCCTTGTCGTCTTGCTTGCCGTATCCCGGCGTCCAACCCAGTGCCGGGGACGGCCCGGATGGCCAGTGACTTTCCCCATTGCTGGGAAAGGCTTATTTCTGTACTAGCTTCTTTTTTTTTTTTTTTTTTTTGAAACAGAGTCTCACTGTGTTGCCCGGGCTAGAGTGCCGTGGCGTCAGCCTAGCTCACAGCAACCTCAAACTCCTGGGCTCAAGCGATCCTCCTGCCTCAGCCTCCCAAGTAGCTGGGACTACAGGCATGCGCCACCATGCCCGGCTAATTTTTTCTATATATTTTTAGTTGTCCAATTAATTTCTTTCTAATTTTAGTAGAGACGGGGTCTCGCTCTTGCTCAGGCTGGTTTCGAACTCCTGAGCTCAAACAATCCACCCGCCTCGGCCTCCCAGAGAGCTAGGATTACAGGCGTGAGCCACCACGCCCGGCCTGTACTAGCTTCTTATTTAGGTGACAATGTCTGTAAATATCTAGGGTAGACTTGGACTGGCAAGCTCCAAGGCAGATTTCTCCCCCACGTTGTTTTAATTCTCTATTTATTTATCCGTACGGAAAACGCAAGGTTTCTGGATCAGAGCAGACGGATTACCCAGTCACCCAGTGCTCTTAGAGCTGGCTCCCGCGCCCAGCCCCTCCCAGGGCAAGCTGGAAGGAAGAAGCCAGCTGCAGCCGGGTGCACCGGGACCGTGGCACAGGAAAGCAGCCCTGACGTCACGGCGCTGGAGCTTGTGGAGGGCAGTGGTGCCAGCTCGCCCCCAAACCGTACCCTGGAGTGGGAGCTCTCCTTTTGGTTTGCAGAGGAGGAGGTCTCTAGGTTTATAGCCCCTGAAATGTCAACAGATGTCTCCGGGCAGAGGTCCCTAAGTCTCTCTGGCAGTCCCTAACTTGCAGGGCTCGTTTGCAGTCAGTCATCCTTTATCCCGGGCGCTGGCAGTCTGTGCTCAGATGCCCTGACCACGGGGAGACAGGACAATATTCATGAAGCATCGTTTCCTGACACTCCGCTCCTGGATTAAAAAATCACAGCCACCATCTTTGAATGTTATGTATGGTGTTCCCCATCACGGTGGGTCCTGTTGTCCTCATTGGGCAGTTAGAAAGCTGAGGCTCAGAGAGGTTGAGAGACTGGGGGTGAGTCGGCCCCAAAGGGCAGGGCTAAGATGAGACCGGATTGGTGAGCTTTCCTTGCTCCCACCTGGCTGCCCCAAAGTCTGGTCAAGAAAATGTTTGAAAGGGAAGCGTCCCGTCTGTTTACTCCACATCCATTGTGTGCCAGGCACAGAAAGCGAGAGTGATGTGGTCCTTTGTCCTCAAGGGACCGTCGTTCGGGAGAGGCAGATACTAGACAAAGGATTACCCAGAGAGAATTTCCCTGTGATAACAGGGTGGCAAGTGAAGAAGGGCAAGGACAGGTGCCACCCAGGCTGGGGACTGTCCTCGGAGGCTCCTCTGGGGAGGGAACGTTCCTCTGTGGCCCTGGACAAGGTGTGCGGGAAAGATGGAGGGGACAGCATGGGCAAGGAGAGATGAAGGCCAGGGAGAGCCACCCCGGAGGAAGGCGGGACCCAGACCCAGCCAGGCCCTGTTGGCATGGAGAGGAGACTGCTCTATCCTTGGAGCACTGGGGAGCCACTGCAGGTTTTAAGCAGGGGAAGAGATGGGATTAGGTCTATCAACTTCTCATTCATGTTAGATAGCCAAATGTTGTTGTTTAAAGCAAATTCCCTTTTCTGCTCTTTCCTAGAAACTGGGGAAGAAAGGTTGAAGGATATGAGAAAGAACAAATTTAGGGAAATGCAAATTAGTCAGAATGAGGTTTATGGTTCTTTGGCGACAGGGCAGTAACCCAGCAAGTCACAGCCACGCAGGAAAGTGGCTGGTAGTGATTTTTCTGCATCTCACACTCTCACATTCACCTGGCTGCCAGCCTGGGACCTTCTGAAAGGTTGAGGGCCACTTGCCAGCCCCACAGGTGGCTGGTAGGAGGGGAACCGCGCAGCTTCCAGAGAAAGTGTCAAATTCGCTGCCACTGTACCTTTAGGAACCAGCTCCACACGGGCCACAGTCATGGCAAACAATGGTAATATTTACCAAGTATTTCTGGGAAAATGAGTGCAAAGTGCAGGAAACGCAGTGCAAATCGCTGGAACGCAGTACATTAGCAACATAGGACATTTAATGAGTCTGGGAAGAGAGATATGAATTTCAGGAAAATGTCAATTGCAGCAGAGTAAACAAGAGGCTTCTCCGTCTCACTCTCCGCAGAACTGTATTTCAGTCTCCGGTTATAACTAGAGCTGTGATTCTTACGAGAGACTCGGTTCTGAACGTCAAGGAGGGGAGAACTGGGGGAAGGAGCCAAGCTGGGGTTGCTTGTGGATCACAAATCAGCAGTGTCGGGGCCAACGCGATGCTGTGTGAGGGAAACTAAAACTTACCTGGGGCTGATGTGCTCCCGTGAAGAGTGTTTGCTACAAAAACCGGATCCCTGCAGGGGTGCTGCGGTCTGAATGTTTGTGACCCCCCCCAACATGTGTATGTTGAAGCCTAACCCCCAACTTAATGGCATTAGATGGGGCCTTTGGGAAGTGGTTGGGTCCTGAGGGCGGAGCCCTCACAGATGGGATTAGTGCCCTTATGAAAGAGACCCCCGAGAGACCCCACCCTTCCACCATGTAAGGATGCAGCGAGAAGGCACCATCTATGTACCAGAAAGTGGGCCCTTATCAGACACTGAGTCTGCCTTGGCCTCAGACTTCCAGCCTCCAGAACTGGGAGAAATAAATCCCTGTTGTTTCCAGGCCACCCGGTGTATGGTATTTTGTTATAGCAGCCCCAACAGACTGAGGGAGAAAAACTGCCTAAATGTCACTGAAGGGTTGGGAACTACCATGGCCTCAGATGGGGATGGTATCTTGTCAAGGTCAGGGAAAGGTTGAGGTCAAGGCCACCCAAAGCATTTCTCACCTCAGGCGGCCATGTTCCTCCTATTGCGGGGACTACAGAGGGACCTGGGAAATAGGCACCCACAGCCTTGTCCAGGTGGCTCCATGTGGCTCCACCTAAACCCGCCTCTTCCCCAGCTCAATCTGCGGTCAGGCGAGGTCAGGCGCCCACGGGCCACAGAGCGGCAGACGGCATCGCGCTCACTCGCCTCCTTTCCCTGCAGTTCCCGACAGCCTCGTGGTGAAGGTGCTGAGCCAGCGCCTGGACCAGCAGGACAGCATTCAGAAAGGGTGGGTGCTGCACGGCTTCCCGCGAGACCTGGACCAGGCGCACATGCTGAACAGCCTGGGCTACGATCCCAACAGGTGAGCTGCCCCGCAGGCCGCAGCCCTGGCCACGCCCCGGCACCTTCCCTCCAGGGCTCGGCGGAAGGGTCTGTTTGACAGCTTCCACGAGCTCCCGAAGTGGAATTTCTCTTGGTCACACCATTGCCACCCCCCACACACACACACCTCATTTGCCCTGCAGACTAGGAGTCAGCCTTGGGTTCAAATCTGGCTCTCACTCCCCTGGCGGGACCTGAGCTTCCTCATGTGTGAAGCAGTGGTGAATACCAAACAGCCCTGCCTGCCCTGTGGGGTTGTTATGCAGATCAGCTGGCGTTTCCTTCTACTGTTTTCACTGTTTCATTTTCACATTTAAACCGTTGATGTAGCTGGTATTTACTTTGATGTGGATATGCAGTATGAGTTCCTTTTTTCCCAAATGGCTAACCGTTTTTTCCAAAACAGTGGTGAATGTCGTTGAATAGTCTGTCCTCCCTCCACTAGTCTGAACTTGAGAGTTCACCACAGTTGTGTATATTGTGGAAAGCAACAGAGCCTACCCAAGGGAAAACAAGCAAAGGCTGCTTCGTCAGACCTCGCGACAGCGAGGGGGCGGCCACCGCTGCCTGGTGCTGCGGCGCAGAGCAGAGGCAGGCAGAGCGGGGAGGGCCTCGGTGCAGCCGCACCCTGATTGGAGCCGCGGGGCCACCTAGAAGCAGAGCGTCCTACGTGGCTGGTTAAGGGAGCACGTTTGGCTCTCTCCGGTTGGTCCTGCACTGGAAACAGTGGCAAAGGTGAGGGGAGCTGTCAGTTACTGACAATCCTGGCCACAGGGGCTGACTGCTGCAGAGACCGTGGCTTGGCTTCCTGGGCAGGTTGCTACAGGCTGTGGGTTCGAGTTGCATTTTTATATATGAGCTGGCCTCTGTCCGGGTGTGTGTCCAGTCTCCCAATGTATATGTGTGTCTGCGGGACCACACGGCTGAACTACTTCAGTTTCTCACACACGTGCTTCGGCAGTCAGTGCGGGACGAGGTCCTCTCACTCTCTTCTTTACTGTCTACTTCGTATGTTTACTATTCTGAAGGAAGACGATAACCATTGTATCGTGTACGAGGGAAAATGACGTTGACATTTTAAATGGAATTGCCTTAGATTTAGAAACTGATGTATTGCAGTTTGATGTGGAAATATCCTGCCTTCGCCCCTGAGTGAAACTATCGGCACTTGCTTCGGGCTCACGCTTTTCGAGTGTGTTGCTAGGTATTATATTACCTGTCGTTCTTCTTGTTGATATTATGGTAAGATATTTTCATCCCAGATTTTCTAAATGGATTTTCAGGAGTATAGGGAAGACATTGATTTTGGCTTATTCATTTTATACTCCAGCCTCCTTCTAGAACCCTCTTACTATTTCTGATAGTTCTTTAGTTGGTTTTCTTGGGTTTTTCAGGTGGACAATTATGTCATCTACAAATATTCATCTTTTTGCCTCTTGCTTTTCAATATTTATACTTTTCTTTTTGCTCTTATTAGGCAGGACTTGCAGAACAGGGTCATTATTGACAGGGCGGTTTTTTCTTGACCTAAAGGGCTGTTGTGGTATGCCACCATTAAGACACTACCGGCTTTTGGTTTGAGGTATATACAGTCTTTATAAAGAAGTATAGCTTCACGGATTTAAATTGTCTGGAGTTGATGTTGAATTTTATAAGGACTTTTTCGGCATCTTTTAAGACAATTTAATATTTTTTCTCTTTTGACGTACTCATGTAATGAATTATGTGACTTGGTTTCCTAACAGTAAATCAGCCTTTCGTTCCTAGAATGATGTTGGCTTAGTCACAGTACGCTGTTCTTTCAATACTACTGTGGAAGACAGAATTTTTGCCCATATGGCCTTTGCCCTCTGGTGTGACACCTCTGAATGTTATGTTATGCAACAAAAGGGACTTTGCACATGTAATTAATCCACCTTGCCTTAGAGAGGTCATCCTGGACTATCCAGGTGGGCCCAAAATGATCAATGAGCCCTAAAAGCAGAGCTCTCTTCTGAGCGAGGGAAGAAGAGGAAGACAGAGAGGTTCGAAGCCTGACATGCCATTGCTGGCTCAAAGGTGGGGGTGGGGAGCTGAGGAACCTGAGCAGGAAACGAATTCTACCAACAACCAGTGAACCCCTGGTAAGAACCACAGCCCTGGCCAGCACCTTGATCTTGGCCCCGTTAGACCCATACCAGATTTCTGACCTACAGAAACTGTGAGGTCATAAATTTGGTGGTTTTAAGCAGCTGAGTTTGTGTCACTAAATTATGGCAGCTATGGGAAACAGGTGCTGCTGGGCTATACTGGTTACATTTTTGTTTAGGTTTTTTGTGTTAATATACATATGCAAGATGGATTAGAATTTTTGCCTTTTTTGTACTTTGTCAGGCTTTAGTATCAGCGATAAGGTAATTTCATGGATTTTCATTCTCTCTCCATATCTGAGAGAGTTTTGAACTGTTTCTTAGAGCTGGCTCTTTTGGGCAAATGTAGCTTGTTAACAGTTCGATTAATTTTGTTCACCGTGTTTAGTCGATTTGAATTTCTCTCTTGTCTCATGCTTGGTCTTTTCCTAGAAAATCATCCCTTTCCC
>NW_012138525.1:1101200-1144530 GCF_000956105.1 Propithecus coquereli
TATTTATGATGAAAGTGGCCATCGGTGGCCGACAGCTGCTTGTCTATTTCTATATTCATTCTGTCTTTCCTCTTCAGTAACAGAACAGCAGCTTTCAGAGGAGCGTGTTGGTGTTTGAAAAGACCCCATTTTCCAGTCTTCTTTACAGTTACATGGAACCACAACACCAAGCTCTGACCAATGAGAGTTCTAAGCAGACAGCTGTCTGGCTCTTCAGGAGACCTGCTGTAAGGGCGCTAACTCAGCTAGAAGGAGTTAGATCTTTGTTTGTTTTGCCTTTCCTTTCTTACTTTCTGTTTCTCCTGAAGTTAATAATCACCTTTCTTTTTCACTTACCGAGTTTTCTTTGTACCTATTTGTTAATTATTTCCATACCTTATAATAGCCTCTCAGAATAATTTTCCACAAAGACCATCATATTACATAAACTATCAATTCCAGTTTTTTTCTCAGTCACACTCATTCCTCTCCTGTTTGGACTGGTTTTTCTTTAAGCTTATTGAGTGGCTCACATTCCAGGACTTTTCTTTACTATGGTCACATAATACTATAATACTTTTCTTTACTGTATTTCTCCTGAGTTGCAGTCCCTGTTTTCTGAATCACACATCTTCCTCTTTCTTACATAGTCCCTTGGTTTGACATAACATAACCTCCTGCTGCTTCTCAAGGTAAAAGGATAGTTCGACAGTGGTAGGCTGTTACACCTGCAACACATCTGCTCCGAATTGAAGTGGTCACCTTCTATGACTGGTACCCAGATGTCATCTTGGGATTCCCACTCACTGCCACACTGAAGATTCTCTTCACCCCACTCCCATGTTAAATATTTCATTTCTGTAGTGTGTGGCTTCCTTTCTTGGTTTACTACCTTGTTTTGGTTGAGCACATCCATCAGTAGCTTCCTGAGAAAGGTGGCATGGGAGGTAACTTTTTTGAGACCTTGCATATCTAAAGGTGTCTTTATTCCATCTTCTTACTTGTTGGATGAGTTGAGCGGGTGAGAAATTATTGGCTGGAAATCCTTTTCCCTCAGAGTTTTGAATCTCCAGTGTTGCTATTAAGAAGTCCAATGCTGATATGATTCCTGATCCTTCATATGTGACTTTTTTTTTCTCTAGAAGTTTGTAGGATCTTCCTTTTGTCTACAGGGTTCTGAAATTTCATAGTGAAATTTCACTTACATCCTTGGTAGTGGTCAAATTTACTCCATTGTATCAGAAATTAATCTAGAAACCTGTGTCCTTCAGTTCTGGGAAATTCTCTTGAATTATTTTGCTAATTATTTCTTTCTCTTCTCTTTGTAACTTCTGTTATTTCGGTATTGGATCTCCAGTTCTCTCGTACTTTGAGGGTTTTTTGCTTGTGTTTGTGGAGAGGGCAATTTTTGTTTTGTGGTTTTTTTTTTTTTTTGCTCTTCTTTCTGGGACATTTCCTCAACTTTCTCTTCCAACCTTTTAATTGAATTTCTAATTTTTGCTGTAATGTTTGTTTATTTTTATAATATTCAAGAGCTCTTTTTTGTTTTGTGATATTTCTTTAACAGTTTCTTAATTTTGTTTCATGGATTTGTTTCTCTCTTGAAAATGTTAATGACATGTTCGATTTTGTAGGACGGTGAGGTGAGGGTTTTCCCTCCTGCATAGTCTGTTTCTATTGAATTTTTGTTTCTTAGTCTCGTTCTTTCTTGCTAGAGTCTTTTTCTCCCTAGATGTTGGATTACCCTTGGTCATTTGCTCATGTCTAAAAGTGGGACACTAAAAGGCTATTTGGAAGCTGCTGGCGCATGGCAGAGCCCGTAGACTGAGCCTTCACTGTGGGGCGACATAATTAGGCCATTCGTGCAGAACCTCCCACTAAGTGTCAACATTCTTAAGTCTTTTCCTCTGTGCTGCTCAGACTCCCTGGAGAGGACTTGTCCCATCTCCTGCTGGAGGGCAAAGGCCTTGTTGCCAGGGTCTGGGGGTCCAGGGGAGCAGGACCGTGGGAAGCAGGGCAGGGGGAGCAGGTCTCACATACTGCATGTGGGATGCACGTTTTTACCTGACCCCTCTATGTTTGGTAAAGACACGGACTGGCAACTGTACTTAGCATTCTTCAGTCCAAAGAGCCTGTATTTTATCTTCTCTAGAGAATAAGTTTTTAACTTCCACTGAAGTGGCGGAGAGATGTTCGCTCAGCGGACGGAGTGAGGAAGGGATCTAGGACTTACTCTCTTCCCAGACAGATTTCAACCAGTCCTTGTTTTAGCCACCAGTTCCACAGTGGCGCCCGAGCCCGAGCCTATGAGCATTTTCTGGTGAAGACTGGACTGATTCTCAGCTTTCCTGCTCCTGATTTAGGACTCGCATGGTGTCTTCTGTTTTCCATCTTTTTTTTTTTTTCTGGTATGTGTTTCCTTTGAATTTCATTATTGTTATTGTTAACTGCTCATCTGCTCCCCTTCCATGAACTTAGAAAATGACCTAATCTGTTTCTAGTTTTACTAGTCTCTTCACATGATTTGATTAAGCCTATGTTTCTCAATTTGTCCGTTTTGAGTGCAGCAGAATATCTTGACTTCTTCAGATGGAAGACGAAAGGAAAAAATGACCTCACATGTCCCACCTCCTCGTCCTCCTCCCCATCTGCTCTCCATTTTGGGGGAGGCAAGGACAGACACTTCCTGAAATTTTTTTGTGCCAGTCTATTATACACAGATTATTCTTTTAATCTGTATTGATTAAGCTTTTCTTTCTAGAAATATAATAATTATATTCTAGTTTTGGCTGTAATTACTATGTTTATGAAGTTTTCAATTCTCTCTAAAACTAGATTAAGAATTCAACACCAGCGATTTATGTAATTCAACCTCCTCATTTATTAATTTTGATTTATCTGTCATTTGAATGGATTACACCTTTGAGTCATTTTCAGCAAGGGTACATAAATACTAAACTTTCTAAATTCTTGCATACTTGAGAGAATGTCTCTGTTATTCTTACTTGCAAGCAACATCTGGCAAAAAATTCTTTGACAGTATTTCTTCCCCCACCCCGCCCCGTCCTCAGCATCCTAAATCTTTTCTACATAGTCTCTGATGTCTTCTGGGGTTGCAGTCACACTTGAGACCAGCGAGAATTTTTCCCATCACAGAGAATGTGCTTCTTTTCAGGATCTTGCTCTCTCTTTCTCTCTTTCCCTCCCTCTCCCACCCTCTCTCTCTCTCCCCTACTTTTTAAGTTCATTTACATTCACCAGGCCTGATCTCAGTCTCAGTTCTCTTTCTTACTTTTCTCTGGATGTTATGAATTCTTTCTACTTATGGTATTTCGGGAGAATTTTTTTCTAGTAAACATATTAATATTTTCCTGGTATCTGCTTTGTCTTCTTCAAGAAGACCAATTATGTGTATGTTGGATACTTACCAACTGTTTTTCATAATTGTGTTTGTTTTTTTTTTCCTAGTAGCTTTTGTCTCTCTCTTTTCTTTTCTGTACCATTTTCTCAAGTTCATTCTTCAGGACAACTGACTATTTTCTGTTGTGTTTGTTTCTTGCTACTTCTCGTTTGTTTTTCGTTTCTATAATGCTTTTACTTTTCCTTTAGGTATTTTCCTTTAACTTTGTCAGCTTTCTTTGCATCTCACTTTAAAAAATCTCATCATCTTTTCGTTCATTTCCTATATCATAGAGCCTATTCCCTCTAAATTACTTTGAGCATATTGATAAGGTTTTATCAAAAATGTTCTTATGGGCTGGGCACACGGTGGCTCACACCTGTAATTCTAGATAGGAGGCTGAGGCAGGAGGATCACTTGAGCCCAAGCGTTTGAGGCCACAGTGAACTATGATTGTGCCACTGCACTCCAGCCAGGGTGTCAGAGTGGAACCCTGTCTCTAAAAAAAGAAAGAAAGAAAAGTACTTACGTCCCTGGAGTAAAGGGTATTCATTGTCTCTCCTCCTTTTTTTTTTTTTTTTAACCTTTATGACCTTTTCCTTTCCTTTTTTTGGTAACATCTGTACCTGGGTCCCAAGATAGATACGTTTTCTAAATCATTTGTCTTCGAATAGGCCTGTTGTTTGTCTAAGAATAGTGTGAGTTGGTCTATTAGTTTCCTATAGCTGGCATTATAAATTACTGCAAACTTAGCGGTTTAAAATAATACACATGTATTGTCTTATAATTCCACAGCGCTAAAGTCAAGGTGCTGTCAGGGCTGCATTCCCTTCGGGAGGTTCTCGGGGAGGGTCCATTTCCTTGCCTTTTCCAGCTTCTAGAGGCACCCCGCTTCCTTGGCTCGTGGCCCCTCCCTCCGCCTTCAAAGCCAGCAGTGCTGCCGCCCTCTGACCCTCTTTCTGTACACATTTCTCCCTCTGGCCAGAGCTGGGAAAAGTTCTCAGATCTTAAGGACCCACATGATTAGATTTGACCTGCAGCCCCCACATAACCTGGGAGAATCTAATCGTATCTTGGTCCTTAACATAACCTCATCTGCAAAGTCCCTTTTGCCATGTCAAATAACCTATTCACGGAGCCTGGGCATTAGGAGATGAGCGTCATGGGCATGGCATTATTCTGACTTCCACAGTTGAGTCTCCTGAACCCTGTTTTGGTTGTATCGCTGGAGTCCGGACTGGAGAGCTTCCCTTTGGAAGACTGAAGCCTCCGTTCAGGTCTAGGGCAGCAAGGATGCCCAAGTCTTAACCTGAGCATCCTCTTTTACTACCAAAATTGCCCGTGAAATTCCAGGGACTGAGTACCAGGAGGCTAAACACCCACCCTCTGTTCTCTCCTAACATAGTAATGCACAGACTCCAGCGTCAGCTGCTCTGCTGTGTGAGCTCATCTTCTACCTGAAGACGAAAGGCACTGGGGAAAAATGCACAACAGTCACTTTAAAGAAGGCAGGGTCGGGTGTCATTAACACGGTGGGGTGGGGGAGAGAATCTAGTGCTGGTTTTCTGGAGCCTGGAGGGAAAAATGACTGTTTTGTTTATTGAGCCTACGCACCGGTACGGCAAGACCAACATGGGGGAGGGCACAGTGTTTGTTCAAAAGAGTACAGGGAAGAATATTTAAGAACCAATTTGATTTGGGGCAGGGTTGCAAGTAAAATACCTCTCCATTCTCCATGGAGTAAAAATCACTTTCTAAAGACTTAGTAAATAATGCCAATTTAATTTATTTGACCCTAGGGCGGAGGACAGGGAGGGAAAAAAATGTGTTTATTTACAATGTAGGTTTAATCCCACGCTGTTTAATCAACCTCCTGTATTCACTGAGGGTGTGTTTTTCTTCCCCCTTTCTCATCTCTGTCTCTTCTGTTTCCACCACCTTAGCTTTCAATTAAACATTTGTATGATTAACTCAGAAAGTAATTTTAGCCATAAACCTTCAAGTCCAGATACAGACTAAGAAAGAGAGAAATATTCTAAAATGAATCCACCTACCACTGGGATGACTGTCAGGACCATAATTCTGGTTTGGTTGTGATGACAATTATAAAACACTCTAGCTGTGGTGTTGCTGTTCTTGACACCAGGAGGAAATCTTGACAGAATTATAGCCTAGAAATCAATCTGGGAATACGATACAGACATCTATAATGCAGATATGAAAATAATCTACAAAGCCTCTTTTTTAGGAAGGTTCGATGAAATTAGATTAAAATAAATTTACATATATATCAATTTTATTAAAATATATTCACACTAGTAAATAGAGTTATTGGGGAAGGATAAGCTATTCTGTGTATTAGACACAAAAATAGACCTCTTTGGCTTATCAGAAAACAAAGTTATTGTCTCCTTGTCAAATATAAATCTCTCCTTAGAACTAATAAATGGGTAGTGTTCAAATGCAATGTTTTGCCTGACTCCTACCTCATAAACCCATGGCACATAATACTAAATTATATTCCACTGAGCAGTATTAATCTCTTGATTCCAACATCATACAGTGAGGGAAACAAACCAAGTAATTGATGTGTCGAAAAGAAGGAGAAAAAGTTATTTGAGGACAAATAAAATAGGCTATAAAGTTTGTTAAAATGTAATAATGGTAAAAAAAAAAAAAAGAAGAAGAAAGAAACAAAGAACTATCCAAGGCTACATCCAGAGCTCTGCCCTCTGCCTGACTGTAAAATAATTCATTTCATGCTGCAAGTTTGTAGCACAGTATTTTCTTTCAAAATTAATGCCGACTACAGAGAGGGAGTATAGGATTCTGATTGATGTTGGGAAGTTTGTGGTGTATCAGGCAGAACTGGCTTTTTTTGCATCCTCCTTTCCCTCCGAGCCGCAGGGAGGGAGGGGTGGGGCGAGCTGCGACCTTAACCCTCCTCCAAGGTCTTGGTCCTGATCTTTCAGAAATCCCTGGAGGAAGAGGTAAAAGGAGGGGCCTAGACGACTCAGTGGCAATGAAATTCAGCACCATGGTGGCAGACATTTTATTAGTATTTTCTTTAGTATTTCTCTTTTTCTATCCCACTGGACTAAATTTTAGGACTACCAAAAAATCACCCCAAGAATGATATCTTTGATTAGCTTATTTGTATCCCAGGCCGTTCTGTGCAAATTTTTGAATTTTTATTTGTTATCATTGTTTAAATAAGATGGTTGCGTGTGGCCCACATCTGGAGGAGCCCAGAGGGATCTGGCTGTCCCTGGGAAACCGGCGTCAGGTCTCTTCTCGTTGCATTTGGCTTCCCCTGGTGCTGGCTTTGTTGCTGTTGGCTTTGCTAAGCAGACGTTTGACACACAGGCATTTCCTGTGTGTGACAGCGCGGAGGGGAGAGGGGCTGGCGAACACGGCACACCCAGTGCGGCCTGCAGGCAAGTGGGTCTGGAAGCTTGCTTTTCAGATTTCCTGGGGCCAGGCCCCGCAAACAAACCCTGGTGGCTCTGAATGGGACATCTCTGCTGGGTAGTCCTGCAGGTCGGCTGAGGCTGGCCCAGAATGTTCCATTCTGGCTACTGCTTTACATCTCATTTAATCCTTTCAACAGCCCCGTAAAGTAGGTTTTCTCAGGGCAAAGGCACCCAGCTTTTGAGAAGCAGAGAGCGTGTCCCTTGCCCTAGGCCACACAGCTGGACAAGACCAAGGAAGAGTCCAGCCCTGAGCCCAGCTCTTTGCTCTGAACTGGTAACGTTGTATCCTTTATGCAACAGGATGAGCATTTATCCCGGTGCTGGCTAACTACTTTGCAAAAGACACACTTAATCTCAGTTTCTGTATCCGTCAAATGGGGCGATAATCTCTTCTCTTTTAACCTCACAGTACTGCTGCTCTGGAGAGGAAATGGAATATGTGCGCGCGTGATTCATAACTGGAAAGCGCCAGACACATACCATAGGCTCCGTGCGTGCGTCCCCACAGCGCCTCCTGTCGGGCAGACTGTCACGGAGACGTGGGGGACAGAGTTTGTCTTCTCTCCTGTTCTCACATAATAACTTACACACTCATGACCCCAACATAGGTATGCTACAGGTTTGTCTACAAGTTAAGAAGTATAAAAACATTGATTATGATGGTTACCCATGTGATTTTGAATTCCTGCTCAATAAAAAAAGGCTAGAATGGCAAATAATGAAGGGATGACCATCAAAGAGTATTTGCTGTATCTACTCATTATAGGTTGGTACAAATAACTTATTGCTATTTAAAAATATTTTTCTCTATTAGCAATCTGCTTGCCCTTCTTACCTGTGGAAGACATTTCAAAGGCTCTGGTTGGGTCGGAGTTGGGAAGGCGGCCCGTTCTCCCGGCGTCCTGTGGGGCAGAATGACCCTGAAATAGTCAAAGACAAAATCGCCCTTTGGTTCAGGACCCTGTCAAGACAGGCCAACTGAGAAGCTCTAATCAGGGCATTTAACAGCACTGATAAAACTATTCCACTAAATGCTGGTTTGATTTCTTGGTTTCAATTATGTTAAATTTTAAACAATGGAATATTATGGTACATTGTGAAATTAAAAACTGAGTTGGCATATAGTTTAAATGCTAGAGCCCTCTAATTTGATTTAAAAGCTTGTTACTTTTTCATTTCATGTGACAATTTCTTGTGGGGGACAACACAGTGAAACCCTTGGATAATGACTTTGCCATTTCTAATCTGGTCAAAATTGAGAAGGACGCTATAGTTTCTTAAGAGGAGAGCAGTAGTACCAAAGAACAAAATGAAAATGCAAAATAAAGAGGATTTCTTGCCCCTTCCTCCCTCCCTCTCTCCCTCCCTCCCTCTCTCTCTCTCTCTCCCTCTCTCTCTCTCTCTCTCATTATCACCCGCTCCCTCCAGGAAGCTCTCATATTTCTGCAGCTGATCCTGGCGTGGATTAGGGATAATAAACAGCCCATTAATGGAGGCCTGAACCAGGAAATGGAGTTGGAATCAGCAGCAAAATTCGGTGGCTGACGAAGGTTAATAACTCCATTACTGCAGCTCTGTGCCTGAGCCGCCCGACGAGCGGGGTGTTAGCCTTATCTTACTCCTCATTAATTGAGCTAATAGAACCCGCGTGACCCTGCCTTGCTGCTGTCATCGGAGAGTTTACCAGACATGGGCTGGAATACATATCATTGACTGTGCGCTCCGTGGTGCCTTTTATTTTTGGAAGAAAGATCTTTCCTAAAGATCGGTGAGCCGCAAGCCCCGTCCCAACAGTAGCTGCGCGGTGACTACAGCAGGATCCCGACATGGCTCTGTTGTCGCATGAGCAGTGCTGCAGCCAGGGCCTGCCAGGTCCCTTTGCCCCTCCAGACAGACGTCCACTTTGGGATTGAAGGCTTTAGCCTCAACTTGGACGGCTTTGGAGGAAGTGGCCATTGTTTCCACAGTGTCTGGGGTGGAGGGTGCCTCTTCTGGGTCTCCTCTTTCTTTAGGCGTTTGGCCGCTGTCTCTTTTGCACCCCGTGCCTCCCCGCCCCAGAGTTGCCTGCTCGTTGACCACCTGTTTCGGACAGTCCTCCTTTGCTGCTCTACTGGCCAAGCGGTCCAGGGGGTGCTACCTAACCTTTGTGAGCCTCAGTTTCCTTAACCATCGAGGGGGGCAATAACCCCACCCTTCTTACCTCTCCATGTGCTGGACTAGTGGACGCATGTGCTGAGGAAATATGTGTGGGTGGGACTGATGAACCGGAGAAGGCCGTGTGCAACCAAGATAATGTTAGCAACAGATTGAAAGTCAGAATCTGAGCTTGCTGGGGGTTCAGGCTCGTTCTGTGGCACAGGAGGTGGCAGCGGCGGGACTGGGAAACAAGGGTGTGGCGTCAGAGCTAATCATCTTGGATCGCTTCTACTTGGGCAGGTCGTTAGCTTCTCTGTGCCTCAGTTTCCTCAAGTCAGAACCAGGGACGGTAGCGTTGGGGACATCCGGTGAGAGGATTACGTGAGATGATGCTCAGATGCACTTGGCACAGAGCCTGGCACGAATGGGCTCCACATGTGTAACTGCCTTTGTCACTAAGGCACTGCAACGCCGGGCCTTTCCGTGGGGACCGGAGCTTCTGAAAAGTAAGGTCAGACAAGTCCTGACCCAAACACCAGCTGCAGGTGCTGTGGCCCGGGCCGCCCTCTGAGCAGACGCCTGCCCTCTGCGGTGGATGGGGAGCAGTTGGAGAAGGCGCCTGGCAACACGTGGCAGGAGGACGGTCCTGCGCACAGACAAAGACGCAATCGCACTCTCGCCCAAGAGCCCGTGGACCGGCAAACTGGGAAGTGCCGACGCAGAACAGCCTCGCAGGCTGGAATGGAGCTTTGAAAACCGCGTATTTTTCATCACCTGTAAGATTTAAAGCTCTCACAGGAAACACGGCACAGTGACACTCCAACAGGCGAAAGGCAGCAGTCTTTCTTACAGCGCCAAATGGGAGAAGGCTGCCAGGCCACACAGGGGCCGTGCCCGGCGGGGGGACAGGGCGACAGCAGCTGGGGCTGGGGAAGGCGGCTCGCGGATGGCAGGCAGCGTGCGGCTCGCTACGTTTGACAGCCTCCCTGTGGGTCGGCTACGTTAAGTAATTTCACAGGCTCCAGGCACAGTGGCTATCTGGAGTTGTCTCGAACCTGTCCCCAGATGGCACATGGGAGCCAGATAAGAGAAGTGGCAGGGGCGAGTCTCAGAAAACTGCCCGGGAAGGGGAAACAGATTTCAGCCATGACTCAAATCCTGGGCCAGGGCAGCCCATGCGAAGGAGTCTCCGCCTACCCTGCGTGGGGACCGATGAGGGTACCAGCTTGTCCTGAGTCCACATTCTTCTCCTTTCCGGGGTGGAGGCCCACCTGTGCGGGTACCTTGAAGAGGTTCAAGCTCAACCCGAAGGCCATCCGTCCCTGCAGCCCTTCACCTCTCGAAGCTCTGCCGCCACACGCATCCTGGGGCTGTGGGAGTGAACCACCCCATCCACGCTTTCAGACCCACTGCCCCACGACAGGCCACTGTCCTGTGCCACCAGCGCAGTCACCACTGCGCTTGTCACGGCCACCTGTGCTCAGCAGCAACACACCCTGAGCGCCGTGGCTCTCAGAGCTAGTGCTGTGCTTCGTCGTAGCCAAAGCGCGTGCTGCCTGGTGAGCGGGATTTCGCAGCGCGCCTGCAGCGCAGCCTGAGTCTTGCACTGGGCCGGGGAGGCGGCAGCTGGCTCACCCAGCCTGGAGTTTAGCAAGAGGCGCCCCTGGGCCTGCAGCCCAAGGATGTGGCTAGTAATGGCGGTGACAGGCCATCAGCCCACAGCCCCTGGAGTTGTAGCATTTTAATCTTTCAGTAAATAAGAACTGGGGTGGAAAAAGGAAAGTCCTCCCATTATTTTCCCACCTAGGGACTGTTGACATTTTACTCCTTATTTCCAATGTTTGCGTAAGAAGGAGCCTGGTGAGGATGACTCTGAGCAGATGTGGAAGGTCAGCACTGCTTCTTTCCTGGGTTAAAACTAAGTTTATGACAGTCTGTTACTAGGTGTGTTGTCTGTCATTGAGAGCGCAAGAGCAATTACTTTTGCAGCAACGACATGGAAAATGTACATCACCTTTGAACTCCTCGTCTGCAGCCTCCAGGATCTTTTGGAGTGAAAAATACAGTGAATTTGCAGAGAGAGAAAGAGCCCAGGCGACCACAGGCGCAGCCCTGCTGTCCCCAAGGTGCCTCCGGCCGGTGGGGAAAGCTTCACAGGGGCCATGGAGAGGTGGCCTGTCCTGGTGGAGACTGTGGCCTTGAGGAAGAGACAGGTGCATACCACATAACAAGGGATTTGCACGGTATTTTCTTAGTGAGTCATTTTGTGAGTTTAGAACAGACACTGACAACCTCGCTGCAGTATGCTGAAACTCAGTTTACTTATTTACCATTTAAAGTGTTTTCCTAAGAGCTTTCCAAGAGGCACCCAGCCCTGCCTCGATTGTAGGTTTGACTTTCTTGCTGTCTCCAAGAGGCCTGGGAGAGGTTTCCAGGGTCTGTTTGCCATTCTCTACTCTTAGGATGTCATTCTGGGTCAATGTGTCCTTTGGAGAAAAAGTGACGACTTTCCCCATTTTCCTGTTGTGGTGTCTGAGGACCTTCACGGCCGGAAACCTCCCCTCCTGCCCGGCCTGGTTCTCCCTTCCCCGCTTTGGGGTTCGCTATTCTTCGCCGGCAAAGCACGTCTCAATTTCCTTTCCCCTGCGGACTCCAGGCTCTTATTAGGGACCCAATGGGTTGTGTTCAAGCAGTAACAGTTCAGCCCGCGCTGATGGTGAATGAGACATCGGAGGAGATAAACACGCCTCCCCCGCCGCGGAAATCGAGCTCCAAAGCCATCTCCACGCCTCGGGTGGAGAATGACAGGTGACCTTTAACAGAACAGAGCCCGGGGTAGTTGGCATTTGAGTTGAGCTCTGATGGAGACGCCCCCGTTTCTGGCAGGCGCGATGCTCCACCGTTCAGTTAAATTCATTTCCCAGAGAAAGGCGAGAGGACAGAGATGCCGAGATGGCTTGGAGAAATCGTATTTGTTTTTCTTTACCCATAGGAGACTTCGGGAGACATCAGAGCATACTTCAATTTCCATCTTCCTTAGAGTCATAACTAAAGTGCTGAACTGCTGAACCCGGCATTGTGCTTTAAAAGCTCGGGCCTCTGCCAGATTCGGGTGGCGGATGTCTAAAAGCTTGAAGCTCCTCTTCCTAAATATCACAGAAATTATTTAATATATAAGAAAACTTTTAAGAAAAGTCTTCCACAAATAGAAGTGCAGCTTTACTTTTTATGAGACTGTAAAACTCTGGGCATTGCCTCCTCATTGGCTTTGAGATTCCTGCAGATTCCAGCGCCCCCACCACCCAGCATGGGCAGGCCGCAGCCACCCCGCCCCATGCCCGCCGCTGGGCCGAGCATCTGTCGGGGCTCTGGTGTTATGCCTTCTCTTCTCTCATGGGCTTCTGTCTCAGAAGCATGGATTCCAGATCCTAGGAAGAGGCTGCACACATCAAACAAACAAACAGAAAAAGACCTGCCAGGCCAGAAACTCACTCTTACTGTGGTGATGGGGGAGCAGGAGAAGCCAGGGTCCTGAGGCCAAGCGAGGAGGGAGGGCCCAAGCTTCCTTTTTTCCATCCACCACTCCCTTCTCACCCCCACACCTTAGCGCGCCTGCCTGCTTCCTATTTCCCAAACACAGAGTGTTTACTCAGGCTGTTTCTTCTTTCAGAGCATGAGGGGCTTTCATCCAAATCTTTTATCTTTCTACAAGGCTTAGCTCAATTGCCACCTCCAGGAAGCCTTTCCTGATGGCTCTCCTTGCTCTGTGCCTCCGTAAGACTTTTCATGCTGTTCTCGTGATAGGGAGCAGTGTATTAGGACAGTGATTAAGCAAGAGGCTCTGAGGTCGGGCAGCCAGGTTGAAATCCCGGCTGTGTGATGCCGGGCAGGTATTTATCGTTTCTGAACCTTGGTGGGTAAGATGGCGATGCCTTTATTCAGATATGCAACAAATACTTCTGGAGTATCTATTACATGCAGGCACTGCTTGAGTTCTTGGGACACAAAAGGGAACAAAACCTTCTGCCATCGTGTGCCTCACGTTCTGGCTGGAGGGAGAAAGGCTGTAGGTGACCAACAGGTGCATAACATGTCGGGTGCTACGGGGACCTGTCAGATGGGAGGGGAGTAGGGCAGATGGGCAGTTGGAAGGGAGAGGACGGGACGGTATGTTGTGTGGACGGTGGTCTACACAGTGTCATCAGAAAGGGAAGGGCTTTCAGACGTCATGTGCGCAGGGGCTTGGATGGAGTGAGTGAGCCCCAGGAATCTGGGGAAGAGCGGCCCAGGCCTGGGAGCTGCAAGTGCAAAGTCCCGGAGGTAGGAACGTGCTCAGCGAGTTTGAGGAACATCGAGGAGGCTGTCGGCGCTACAGCAGGAGAGACTGGGAGGCGGAGAGTCAGAGGGAGCGGGGCCCGTGGGCCTGGAGCCAGGTGGCAGCTGCTGTGGGGGGCTCGATGGCAATAATCTAGGCAACCTGGGTGGTGGCCGTGCAGGTGGCGAGAAGAAGTCAGGCTCTGATATTTCGAAGGTCGCTGTGCTGTCAATGGATGCAGGCGCGTGCGAAAGGGGCGGGTGGCGAGGAGAACGTCAGCGCTGGCTGGAGCGGCAGGAAGGACAGGCCAGGCCTCTGCTGACCAGGGGAGGCCGCGGAGGAGCAGGGCCGGGGCAGGGGACCGCAGGCTCGGTTTTGGCCATGGTGGGTTTGAGATGCCTGTTAGAAATCTGTTGGTTGGCAGGGGCTGCCGTAACAAAATACCACGGACTGGGTGACTTAAGCAACGGAATTTTACTTTTCACAGTTGAGGAGGCTGAAGTCCGAGATCCAGGCGTCAGCAGACTTGGTTTCTTCTGAGGCCTCTCTCCCCGGCTCGCAGACGGCGCCTCTCCCGCTGCCTTCCCCGGCGTCCCTCGTGCGCGGGGCCGCTGCCTCCCCGTGTCCGCATCGCTTCCTCTCATCAGGACTCGGGTCACACTGGATCAGCGCCCGCTTTAGCGCTTCACTTTAACTTAATCACCCCTTTTGAGGCCCTGTCTCCAAAGACAGTCACATTCTGAGGTTCTGGGGGTTGAGACTTCCACATATGAATTTTGGGGGGACACGATGCAGCCCCTAACAACATCAAGGCAGCATATCAAGTGGGCACAGGTTCTGAGTCTGCAGCTCGGGGGAAAAGCTTGGGAGTTGCCGGTTTAGGCGCTCAGCGGGCGCGGCCGACACTGGTGGGTCTCACAGGCCGCCGTGCGGCTCCGCTCCTTTGCGGCTCTGGAAGGAAGCTCCGTCCGAGCCTTCCTCCCTTGGTGACCTCACACCACACAGCGCGCTTGACAGTGGCCCTGGACGGTCACGGTGCAGCCGCACGCTGCCCGGGCAAGGCTGGGAGCCTTGAGCCTTTTCAAGGGAACTGTGGTCGGAACGTTCTAGGTAGATGGAGACCCGTGCTGTCCAGCTCACCTTTACTCTATTTTCGTGAGTTCAATCAAGTGACACCTCAGGGCTCATTTCTTTACAAGAGGGTCCCTCTGAGTCCATCAGGAACCCCTTTAGGTCCTCGCTGAGAGCTTACGGTGGGGGCTTACGCGTGTAGAGGATTATGCAGTCCCGGGAGGGTGACATATTTTCGTAAGTAGGGTCTCATAAAGCCACCGAGAGAAGGCTGCCGTCCACGAGACTTTTGTGTCGTTCCGTTGACGGGGCTATAATTCTGCTTGGAGTAAAAGCTAACCAGCGTCCACCCTAGCACTCCCTCTCGCTGTAGTAACTGTTGCCTATGGGCTCCTGGGCCAGGCCCTGGGCTGTGCACCTGTCCTGCATTGTCCCACTGAGCCCTTCCAACAACACCCAGGAAAGGGCGGATCACCTGTACTTTTCAGCTGAGGAAACTGAGGCTCAGAGAGGCCGAACGTTTTGCTCACGTTCACAGCCGGTCGTGGCGGAGGAGGCAGGACTCAGACCCAGTCTTTGCACCCCCATGCTCCCAGCCCTGGCATAGCAGAGTCTTCGTAACACCCGCACACAGGTGCACACCTGGCCCTGCTGTCCCCTTCCCAGAGCGCGCTCCTGTGGCCCTCTCCTCAGCGAACCCCTCCCCCCGTCTCTTGTGCTGCTTGTGCTGAGCCGTGAGCCCCTCCCTCCCCAGGGAGAGGAGATTGGGGAAGCCTCTCCCCGCTCCTCCACCTGCTGGGCCTTGACAGAGGGCGCAGTAAGCCCACCCCGCTTGGGTCCCCAGTTCATTCAGCGCCTGTTTGCAGAGCCAGCTGTGTCCCGGGCACTAGAGGCTGGGTCAACAGGGAGCAGGACTGGCCGGCGTCCGCCCTCAGAGGCACAGGCCATCATGCTCTTCCGGGCCTTGTCCTCAGTCTCAGCCCAGCCCAGCGCCTTTTCTACCCCTCCGAGGCCCATCCGACAGCACCTGCCCACCCTGGGCTCAGGAGTTGGGGCGGTCGGTTATCTGATTGTTGAAACAGACCCACTTTCTGTCTTGGAAGTAATCACCTATCCTCAGGCCTGCTCCTCAAGTTACAGCCAGGGTGTGTGTCCAGGGGGCCCAGGGCATCTCCCAGCACTCCTGGCCACTGGGCAGCAAGGTCTCCTGTCACCCCCGCCCCAGCCCCAGGCCCAGCCCCAGCCAGGCTGCTGGGCTTTCTTTTTCCATGCCGAAATTCAAATCCATGAAAGTCAAACTCAGAAGGCCCCCGGCCACCATCCAGCGCACCCTCCTCACTGTACAGAGGAAGCTGCTGGGGCCCAGAGAGACCAAGTGAGGAACCGAGGTGACACTGTTGTGGAGGGGGCCTGGAGCTGCGTGGGCCTCCGGGCCCCGGGATGGCGGGTGTTTTGTTCCATGTTTGCTTTTAAATGCCAAATTCTTTTTCTCCGTCTCAGCACACAGGCGAGTGGCTTTCCCATGTTCCCGTTGCCTCTCCCGCCTGTCCCTGTCCCCATGATGGGTGGCGACGGCAGATTGTGACATGGATTGTGACTGCCGTTTCTTACCTGGTGGATGTTCTGCCTGAATTTGCTTTAACCAGATGCCCCTCTTCACGTGGAGCTCTGGGAGCACCCCCTCTCCTCTCAACAATAATTAGCCTTGTAAGACTAATGGAGGAAATCGTGTCTAATTACCCTGTTGAAGGCCCAATTATGCGATTAACATTGGTGGCTATAAGCTAATGATGAGAAGAGCCTCTCATTTGCATAGCATTAAGTTAATTGCGCCGCAAGCCGAGGGGCGGATGGGGTGGTGATGGCAGGATTCTCTTTCTGAAAGGATACTAATGACCAGAAAGGACCATTCACCTGACAGCTTTATTAATTAACCGCGATCTGATTACCTAGCAGGAATGGCAAGTGGCAGTCGGCTGAAAGGCTCGGCTTTTTAAAAAATGAGCGATGGGAACCCTTGCTGCCGAGCTTTCTTCCAAGTGCGTGGCAGTGTCACCGGCAAGCTCACCTTGAAGAACCATTTTAGACAAATCTTCCTTTGGAAGCTTGCTCGAGCCCTTCTGTTAGGCACCTCCTTGCACGCTTACTTCCCTGGTTTGCTCCTTCGCTCGCTCTCATCCACTCAGCCCACCCACATTTACTGACGGCCTCCCGTGTGCCTGGCTGGGGACATGAAGCCCATGTGGTCCCTGCCCGGGGAGTGTCTGGAGGGAGGGTCCATTCTGCTAAAGATCCGGGGAAGCTTGTTGGCCCCCAGTTTTCCCAGAGGTTTCGGGTTCCGGTTCAAGTCAGCCTTGCTGTTGGAGAAGGTCAGCAGGGAATTTCGGAGCTCGTAGAGATCATTCGTCAATGAAATCTCTTATTTTGCCTGAAAAACACTAGGGACCCAGAGAGGCTGTGCCAGGGAGTGGCAGGGCAGGACGGCGCCCGGGACTGGGCAGGACTGCTCGCCTTTTCAGCCTCCCTTGGACCTTGTGCACCACTGTATTTTGAAATGTTGATGGCCTCCTGGGGACACTACCCCACCGCCCTCCCACCACTCCCTCAGGGGTCTCGCCTACCTGGCTGCTTCTTCCCCTTGTGATAGGGACTCTGTTGTGCTCAGTGTTTAACAACTGAATGATTGAACCGACTAAGGAACTACTACAGGCTGGGACTGATTTTCCAGTGAATTTTAAAACACAGAAATTTTTAACGAAAAATAAAATCATGCATACATCCCCTGTAACTTGCTTTTTCACTTAATAAAACATTGTAGACATCTTTCCCTATCATCGCATAAAGCTACAACTCATTAAATGTTTGCAATAGTATTAGTCTGTGCAGATGTATCATAATGTATTTAAATGCCCTCTGTTGGCAGACGTTTGTTTCCTGTTTTTCTCTATTATAAACAATGTAGCAACCAGCATCCGTATGTACACACACAGACACACACACACGCACACACACACGGAAACACATGCATTTGTATTTGTTTTTGTATTTGCATTTGTTTTGGTCATTTCCTTCGGAAAAATCCATAGAAATGGAATTGCTGAGCCAAAGGGTATGCACAGTTAAAAAGTTAACTACTTTGTCTTTTTTATTGATACATAATAATTGTACATATTTGTGGGGTACATATGATATTTTAATACATACCTGCAATACGTAATGATCAAATCAAGGTATTTAAGATATCCATCACCTCAAACATTTATCATTTATGTCTTTGTGTTGGGAATGTTTCAAATCTTCTCTTCGAGCTATTTTGAAATACACAATAAATTATTGTTAGCTTTTGTCGCTCTACTGTACTATGGAACACTAGAACTTATTCCTTCTATCTAACTTTATATTTGTGCCCATTAACCAACCTCTCTTCATCTCCCCCCACCACCCTTCCCAGCCTCTGCTCACCTTCATTCTACTCTCTACTTCCGTGAGATCAGCTTTTTTAGCTTTCTACATGTGAGTGAGAACATGAAATGTTTGTCTTTCCGTGTCTGGCTTATTTCACTTCATGTAATGACCTCCAGTTCTAGCCATGTTGCTGCAAATGACAGGATTTCATTGTTTTTTTATGGCTGAATAATATTCCGTTGTGTATATACACCAAATTTTCTTCATCCGTTCATCCACCGATGGACGCTTAGGCTGGTTCCATACCGTGGCTGTTGTGAACAGTGCTGCAGTGTGGTGGGGGTGCAGGGACCTCTGTGACACACTGACGTCCTTTCTTTTGGCTGTACACCCACCAGTCAGATTGCGAGATCATACGGTAGATCTATTTTTAGTTTTTTGAGGAACCTCCGTACTGTTTTCCACAGTGGCTGCGCTGATTTACATTCCCACTGACCGTGTGTAAGAGTTTCCCTTTCTCCGCATCCTTCACGGCATCTGTTATTTTTTTTCTTTTTGATAATAGGCATTTTAACTGGTGTGAGATGATAATCGCATCGTGGTTTTGATTTGCATTTCTCTGATGATTAGTGATGTTGAACACTTTTTTCATATGCTTGTTGGCCATTTGTATATCTTCTTTTGTGAAATGTCTATTCATATCATTTTCCATTTTCCCATTTTTAATCAGATTATTTGGGCTTTTTTTTTTGCTATTGAGTTGAGTTCCTCATATATTCTCGTTATTAATCCCTTGTTGGATGAATGGTTTGCAAATATTTTCTCCCATTCTGTTGGTTGTCTTTTCACTCTGTTGATCTTTTCTTTTGCTGTGCAGAAGCTTTTTGACTTATTGTAATTGCCAACTGTCTATTTTTGCTTTTGTTGCCTGTGTTTTTGAGGTTTGTTTTTGTTTTTTGGGTTTTTTTTTGAGACAGAGTCTCACTGTGTTGCCCGGGCTAGAGTGCCGTGGCATCATCCTAGCTCACAGCAACCTCAAACTCCTGGGCTCAAGCGATCCTCCTGCCTCAGCCTCCTGAGTAGCTGGGACTACAGGCATAAGCCACCATGCCCGGCTAATTTTTTCTATATATTTTTAGTTGTCCAATTAATTTCTTTCTAATTTTAGTAGAGACGGGGTCTCACTCTTGCTCAGGCTGGTTGGTTTTGAGGTTTTACTCAAACAAGTCTTTGCCCAGACCAACATCCGAAAGCAATGGTCCCGAACCTATTTGACACCAGGGACCGGTTTCACGGAAGACAATTTTCCACAGGAGCAAGTGGGAAAGGCAGTTGCAGTGGAGCTCTGTGGCCTGGTCCCCAACAGGTTTTCTTCTAGTAGTTTCATAGTGTCAAGTCTTACATTTAAGGATTTAATCCATTTTGATTTGATTTTTGTATATGGTGAGAGATAAAGTCTAGTCTCATTCTTCTGCAGGTGGATATCCAGTTTTCCCAGCACCATTTATTGAAGAGACTGACCTTTCCCCACTAAATGTTCTTGGCACCCCAAAAATCAGTTGGCTAAAAATACACGGATTTATTTCTGGGCTCTCTATTTTGTTCCATTGGTCTGTGTATCTGTTTTATGCCAGTACCATGCTGTTTTGGTTACCATACCTTTGTAGTGTATTTTGAAGTCAGGTAGTGTGATGCCTCTGGCTTTGTCCTTTTTGCTCAGAAATGCTTTGACTATTTGGAGTTTTCTGTGGTTCCATGTGAATTTCAGGATTGTGTTTTCTATTTCT
Source organism: Propithecus coquereli (assembly GCF_000956105.1). Taxonomy (NCBI): domain Eukaryota; kingdom Metazoa; phylum Chordata; class Mammalia; order Primates; family Indriidae; genus Propithecus; species Propithecus coquereli. The sequence goes on from NW_012138525.1 coordinate 1,120,767, forward strand.
ATGAAGAATGTCATTGGTATTTTGATAGGGATTGAATTGGATCTGTAGATTACTTTGGTATTTGATAGTATGGTCATTTTCACAATATTAATTTTTCCTCTCCATGAACATGGAATGTCTTTCGTTTTTTTTTTTTTTCCGAATAAGAAACAGGATCTCACTATGTTACCCAGGCCAGTCTCAAACTCTAGGGCTCAAGCGATCCTCCTGCCTCAGCCTCCTGAATAGCTGGGACTATAGGCACACGTCACTGCACTCAGCTTATTGAGGGTTTTTATCATGAAGGGATGTTGAATTTTATCAGATGCTTTTTCTGCATATATTGGGTTCATCGTACGGTTTTTATCCTTCATTCTGGTGATGTGATGTATCACATTTATTGATTCATGTATGTCGAACCATCCTTGCATCCCTAGAATAAATCCCACTTGATTATGGTGAATGATCTTTTTAACGTGCTGCTGGCTTCAGTTTGCTAGTCTTTTGTTGGGGATTTTTGCATCTATATTCATCTGAGATATTGGCCTAAAGTTTTCCTTTTTTTTGTTGTGTCTTTGTCTGGTTTTGGTATCAGGGTAATTAAGTTTAATGATGCCATGTTGCATACCACGAGGACATGGAGACAAAATCTTTGTGCCAGCCACTGGAGCCACAGCCCTCCCCAAGTTAGTGGTACAGTCAGCTGAATCACCACCTGTGTGCTCAAGCGGTGGGAATGTTTAACATCATGAAACTTAAGTTTTAGGGAGCATATTTTTTTCCTTAGGCTCAGTGATGGATGTAGAATATGCCTGACTGGCCGTATTGCCCACAGCAGTTACTTTTTGATGTATATGTAGAATATTTAAGTAATGACAATCATTTCAATTTTTAGTGCTTTGAGTGGCTAGCCACAGCTAAAACGTGACAGGCTCGTGCATGTGATGGTCCATCAGGAAAGGAAGTGGTTCCCATGAGACGTGCCCCGCCTGCTTGAGAAGCTGGAGGCTAATTTGCCCAGCAGCCCTGCCAGGTGCAGGGGCAGAGGCTGATGTATGGTCGGGACAGGTCATGTGCATCCAGCGTGCAGGAAGATACACCTCCAGAAGCTCTGCTCTTAACTCAGGCTTCTCATTGCCATCTAGAGGGTGGTAGAGACTTGCCAGGATCATCCATCCTTTGGGAGCACAGACGCGCACTTAGGAAAAGCAAGGACACAGAGCTCACCCGAAAGCAGACCCACTCGGCTCCCCCGAGGACTGACTGCTGGCTGGCACGTCCACGGCACTTTCTAGAAGTGGTAAATTTAGTGCTAGAAACATGAGCTTTGGAGTTAAATAGACTTGAGTTTGAATCTGTGTTGATCAACACATCCTGAGCGAGCCACGCTGTGTTCTGGGACGGCTCTAAGCAGGGCTCTTCCTGGTGAACAGGGCGGATCAGCTCAGCTTCTAGGCCGGAGCCCCACTCTGGAGGGCGGACAAGGCTGAGTGCCAGGCAGCTGTGAGACGTTGTGGGGAGGAGGGCTCCGAGCGGAGGGGGCTCGGAGGGTTGAAGGCCCGAGACAGGACTCGCTCCACCTCTGCAATTGCGTCGCCTCTCTGAGCCCCGTTTCTCCCTTTGCAAAGTGGCGTTAGCAGTACACACCGTGTAAAGTTGCTGATGGGTTCAGTGAGGTAGTACCTACAGGTAAATGTGCATAATAAACTGGGGCCATTTTGTTTCAGGCTTGGGGTTCCTTCTGTATTTCCCAGAGAGGATTGGATTAACTGATAGGCCCCCAGGCATAGCCCGGATTGTTTTGTAAGAGAACTGGTGCTGCTCATCAGAGAAAGAAAGTCTCTCCTTTCCCTGTCTGTCCTCTCCACGTGCCGCGAGGGCGTGGGCCTCCTTCCCAGAGGCCAGTGGGCTGGAGACGGCCTCAGTGCTGCTGCGAGGGCGGGCAGGAGCCCCTCCTGAGCTGTGCCTTTGCCCCCAAACCCTGCAACCATCCCAGTAGGCTGTGGAAATTTCTCTCCTGCTAATGGGGGTAATCACCAAATCCCCGGGGCTGCTTGGATTGAAATGTCAGTCACTTTGGCTGCCCCCTGGACAAACGCACTCAGTTGTCATCTGTCGGGTGCCCACGGCAATTGCTGCGGCATAATAGAGACAAATGTAGCACCAAACTGGAATCCGATCATTCCGAAATTATGTATTTAATTCACAGTTGGTATAGAGTGCTCATAAAAGCCTGATCATGACAGAGAGGCTAATAAACATTTGAGAACATAAATATTTTGGGCGGAAATGGCTTTGCGAAACATTTAGTTGTGTAGTAGTTAGAAGAACAGAGAAAATCAGCCAGGCAGAACTCTCTAGATACCAATCCAGTGAGTTATATATGAAGGGTTGATAATGATCTTGAGTGAGTCGTTTTATGGCTGTGCAAACGTTAACTTGAGAAGCTCGAATTGAGGGCTGCACTGAATTCGCTGCTGCGGCACTCCGAGCCTCAAGCCATTTGCCCAGCAGATATCTGGATCCAGCGGGCAGAGATGCAGCTGCCTGGGGAGCGGGTCAGACTGGCCTGGGGAGGGGACGATGCCAGCCGTCGACAGCACTCACTGGGCACTATTGGGTACAGAAGAGTCCAGGCAGCCTGGTGGTGCTTGGTTCAGGGAGCCCGTGTGTACTGAGGTGTGCAGGGGAAGCCATCCAGAGCTGGAAAACGTGCCTGAGCCCCCTGACCTGCTGTGGTCCCTCAGGCTGGATGCAGCAGCCGTGTGGGCAGGAAAGGGCCACTGCCAGGGTAGGGTGAGAAATAAACTAGGGGATATGCATCCAGTGCTTACAGAAGCCCTGTTGTTTTTGTTTGTGTGTCTGTTTATTTGAGACAGAGTCTTGCTCTGTCGCCCCTGCTAGAGCGCAGTGGCATCATCACAGCTCACTGCAACCTTAAACTCCTGGACTCCAGCAATCCTCCTGCCTCAGCCTCCCCGGTAGCTAGGACTACAGGCATGCGCTGCCATGCCTGGCTAATTTTTCTATTTTTTATAGAGCTGGGGTCTTGCTCTTGCTCAGGCTGGTCTCGAACTCCTGAGCTCAGGCGATCCTCCCACCTCAGCTTATAGGTATGAGCCACCGCACCGGCCCAGAAGGCCATTTCGGGGTCCAGATTGTGGGGCAGTACCGTGCCCTCTCGCTTGGCCAGCAGGATGTCTCCATCATGTCCATGCAGCGCTGCTGTTTTTGGTGAGAGGGCGGTTCAGGTTCAATTCGGGCTTGGAGTGTGGCTGCTGGGGGCTGATCCCTCCTGCCTTGTGGGAAGACATGGATTTGCGGTCAGTGGAGAAGGCGGATAAAAGGAACTTGTTACCAAGAGCAGTGGAAGTTTGCGAGCATGCAAATGGTTTACTTAAACGGTTTTCCCAGGCTGCAGGCACTGCCCCTCCGGCTCCCTGCCCTGTTTTCAAAGCAGCCCCACACCCAAAGCGCCTCTAGGAAAAAGGTGGGCACCCAGCAGCAGCCCTTCCCCACACGCTGCGGAAGACAAAATGGCTTGAGCTGCTGGCCTCAAAGCTTCCTCTTTAGAATCTGGAAGCTTCCTTTTAGGAGGATAATTCTTTTCCATAGAAGAGTGAGCTGCTGTTTTTATTATGTATTTCCTGTGAGAGGAAAACAAAAGGAAAGGGAATTTAAATGCACCAGTAACAATCTGGACAAAAAGAACATTTTAGTGTCTGCAAAGGTGGCAACGGTGAAAAAAACAAACCAAGAGCAGCTGCAGAATAAACCTCTCTTTTTGAAAATCTTTGAGAATTGGAAATAGCCATTGGCCCGAGGAAACTCTGCCTACAGAATTTGAGATTGCCTGGGGTTCTCTTCGGCACTGGAATGCTATACTGCAACTGCTGCTGCGGCTGCTGCTGCTACAGCCGGTGATTTGCAGGTCTCAGAAATAGGAAGGCCACTTATTCATTCAACAAACTCTGATTAAGTCCTATGATGAGGGCTGTGTGCACACAGCTCAGGCCCTGGAGATGCAAAGACCAGTGGGGCACAGTCCCCCTCTCCACGGCCCCTGCCCCAGGAGCTGCCCGTCTAGCAGGATGGGCAGATTTGGACACAGCTAACTACGGTCCCTTGCCACAGGTGCACCTCTGAGGTCTCCCTTTCAGCCAGCGCGATCGCAATCAGGAGGGAAGGGGATTCACAGGTGCTCAACACACCGCAGTCTCTCCAGGGGCAGTTCTTGGGGTGCAGGGTAGGGCACCCGGCACCTGCGAGATATCTTCCATAAGAAAAAATTGAGGGGATGCCAGGACACAGTGGCATTCCAGGTCCCTGACACACGGAAAATACGAACGCCTGTTAAATATTTTAAACAACCAAGTTGTAATCCAAATATCCTGGCACGACGGCGAGCGCTCGCTCCTGTCGGCTAAAAGAAAGGAAGATGCTGATAAAAACATCAGCGAAGAATGGCTAATCGGGTCAGTGGTAATGTTTTGGCCGTAAGGCCTTTTTTTTAAGTGGATGGAGAAAAATGGACTCAAACTGGAAAATATTGGTCCATCATGTGAGACAGGCATGGCTGGGGAGGGAGAAGAGGAGAAGCTGCTCTTTGCTAAAGTGCTCCCTTATGACACAGCGAGGATGAGCCGACAGCCACAGAGAGTGCAGGGTGAGGGCAGTGGGCCTTGAAAGGTCAAGCTTTCATGATGGAGACTTGATATCAAAGGGGGAGCGGCTTCTGCTACATCTCACACCAACATACAACGCAGGCAGGGATGGGGTCCCCATCCTGTCCCCTCGTTCGCAGGCTTACTGATCCTCCAGGAAAACACAGTCACTCAGAATCACTTGTGAGTCAATGCACATGTTACAAGCTGGGTGCCGCCTCGTGTCCCCTTGGCTCACGCTGCAATAAGTTGATTTCGCTCCGTCATGGGTCCCCACTTGTATCTGCTCAAAGATAATGAAATGCAAATGCCATTTCTATCCTGAACCGAAATACATCTCCGTGCTCACTCGTGGCCGAGGCACTTCAGAAACATCAAAGAACATCATCTGCTTCCCATCTCCTGACCTTGCTGTGTTCGCTGTCTCCGGGTAGCGGGTGCTGCAGAGATCCTGGGTGGCCGTGTGCTCTCTCCTTCCCTCCAGGAAGTTTGTGCTGAGCTGAGTGCATTCTCAGGGAGCTGTTAACCAACTCCACCTGCAGCCAGTCCCTTAGAGGACGGCAGCGTGTCGCGATGGCACAGAGCTGCCGTCCAGCTCCGGCCTCGCTGGCTCGGATGCCAGCTCCAGCTCTGCCCCTCCCGAGTTGCACTATCTGAGCCAGTTATTTCACCTCGGGGACCCCTTTTCCATCATGAAATGGAGGTGATAACAGGACTTAGATGGCTGTTGAGAGAGTTGAAAAGTAGGTACAAGGAGGAGGCCCTCCAGTGCATGCTCTTGCGGTCCCCACCGTCACCTTAGTGCCACCCCCGGAGGCTGCAGGAATGAGCTGAGCATGAGAGCACTTGCCTTCTGTTGTCAGTAAACATTGAGGGACTTCCTGTTCTCCAAGGGAAAGACCCCTCACAGGGCCACCCAAGGGAGGATGACTCATAGTCCTCCAGGGAGGAGCCTAGTTTGGAGCTGCCAGCCTGAGCCACGCCTGGTGCTTCCCGACCAGGACATGAGTACCTGGGACGTAGTCCAGGACGGCTTCAGCCCCCATCGCCCCAAATACACTCACCATCTAAGCAAACAGAGTGTGCAGCTGGGCTGCAAATCTAACTGGGCTGCTGCGGCTGAAGCCAGTCCCAGATAGGAATCGTGGGGCCCAGCACTGGGGCCAGACGGAGGGTCAGTGCTTGCTGCCTGCCAAGCCCCCATCCCGCAGGGCCAGACCCAGCCACGGAGGAGGAGGGAGGCTCTTGGCAATGGAGCAGCAAGATAAGAGCCCAGGACCTCGGCTGACCAGGGTGACTTTAGAGGTTACTTTGCATCCCTGACCCTCAGCTTCCCCATGCTAAAGGTCACGAATATCGCCGCTCCTTCCTCCTGGGCACGCAGTGCGATCTCCTGACGTGGAAGTTCAGCCCAGTCGTGACAGCTGCTGTTCTTGGTGGTAAGGGGAGGACTCACGCCTTGATCTGTTCGTTCCACAAGTATCTGTTGTGGGCCGCACTGTGCCACGCACTGTCCCAGATCCTGGCGCTGCAGCACTGAGCGCACATTCCCACGGGAGGAGGCAGCCGTTAAACAGCCAGGCAGAGGAGAAACATCTACGAGACAACATGCTTTCCGTGGAATGAGAATTGCATGGCGCGATGAGAAGGACGGGGTGACAGGTTTGGATTTGGTGCTCAGGGAAGACGCCTCTGAGGAGGGGTGGTTTAAGCTGAGACTTGAAAGAAAAGAAGGAGCCAGCAGGGGAAGGGGGCAGGGAGAGCTGTCCAGGCAAGAGGGCAGGAGGGAGCCGGCCGTGTGCCGGGACAGGGGATGGGAAGCCACTGGGGGAACGGGGTGCGGGCAGGCTGTGGTGAAGGTGGTTATTGTATATGTATACTGCAAACATCTTATTACGCAGGCATCTACTTATTATGAAAAGTTAGAGAATGTGGCTAAGTAAATGTACTTCCAATGTCCGGAGGTAACATGTTTACATTTTAGTATATGTATATGCCACCATTTTAAAAGCTACTCTATAAAAATAGGGTCTTAATTACACATATCGGATCACAGCCCTTTATTTCACTAAACATACTACACGTCGCGCTCACAAGCACTACCCCAGCCTCACGGCTAGGGCTGCACAGCGCTCCTTTGAGAGCGTTTGCACTCACCAGCGCCGTCACGTAGGAACAGGATTATTGCAGGGAGACGGCCCTGGGGAGAGATTCCACCAGGATGTTGCAGGCTTAGGACTGGAATAATGGACTAGTTCACAGACAACTATCAAAACCCAGAAGTTTTAAATTGCAGTTCTGGGTACGCAGCCAAGGACAGGGAAAAGCTTTATCTAGAAATTCAGGTTTCACCTCCTGGGTAGGTTCACTTGAGAAGTTTGACCTGGGAGCCTCACCCAGATAAACAGTTTAACCCTGGGTTCTTTTCAGTAGGCGATTAGGGGAGCCTGTTCTTGGCAAGGCCAAGCCACAGGGCCGGCCTTGGGGTTAGTCAGGCTTTCTAGGCAGGTGTTCCTTATTCCTCCAATTCCAGGTTTCTTCCAGTGGCAAAGAATCAAGTCCAAGGTGCAATCTGCACCTAATTTCCATTGGTATCTCTGGATGCAGCCTGAAGTTAGGTACACATTCAGGAGGGGTGGGGCTCTACGGGAATCTCGGAGGCTACTTTCGTAGGATAGCACTGTGTCGTGACGGGATTCGCTCGATGGGGTCTTACTTGATGCCTAGAATCTGAACCTACGTCTTTGCTAGTGCACAGGTTAGAGCTTCTGTCATATTTAGAAACTTTAGAAGAAACAGTGAGTGGCCTTCCTAGAATGGAAGCTCAGGGGGACGTCCCAGAGTTGGAGTGTTAGGAAAGTACTTCGAACTGTGCTGGGAAGGCCACGGAGCTGTGTCTCCTGTGGGTCCCTGCCATCTCCATGAACAGAAAGATGCGTGAAGTGGGGGTGGTGGAGGCCTGGCAAGGCCGTGAGAGGAGGCAGGGAGGAGAGGCTAGCTCAGGCGTGGGCACGGAGGGCCTCCGGGCCGGCCCCAGGAGCCTACTCACGGCACAAACTCAATGGAAGTTGCTGTCAGCACTGCAAGGAAAGGAAGGCAGAGGCAGCAGGTCATGTAGGAAATGAAGAGATGGCAGGTACACGCTCCAGTCCCGTAGTAACCTCTGTTCTCCACGTCAGTTTTTCTCACGTGGCTTCTGGCTGTGGCCGTCCCCACTCGCTCTTTCAACTGCCCTCAGCTCCGACCCACCCTTCAAAGGACAAGATTCTTGTGGGCAGCATAATTTAGCCAAGGAACGTTAATCAAGCACCTACTATGTGCTAGGCACTGTTCTAGGAGCTGACAACAGAGCAGACAGCAGCACGGACACAGTACGTGCCTTCGGGGACAATCTGGGGATAGACGACAAACATAACCAAATCCACGCGTGGTCCTCTCCCCAGGGGAGGGCTGCAAGGGGGACAAAGCTGGCCGTGTGGAAGACACAGGGTGCTGCTCTGCATGTGGGACCCGGGGGGGCAGCGACATCTCAGCGGAGTCCTGAAGGAAGTGAGAGGTGGCCCTGCGGGGAGCTGGGAGATGCGTGCCCCAGGCCGGAGGGCTGGCCTGTGCAGAGGGTGGGCTCCAGGACAGCAGGGAGCCACGTGGCAGGAGTCAGGAGCGAGGGGCAGTGGAGAGGGATGCGGTTTGCGAGCAGCTGACACCCAAGAGCTGAGCCAGGCGTGCAGGAAATGTTCGGTCGGTCCATCTTGACAAAAAACCATCTTAAGCAAAACTGAAAGTGTCAGAGCCGGGACACTTGTCAGATGGGCTCTTGAATCGGCCCGATTGGAATCTGGCTCTGCCCTTGACTAGCGTCTTAGTCTCAGACAAGTTCCTTCCTCCGAGTTTCTGGTTTCCATCTTCTTATCTGTAAAACGAGGCTAGTGATAGAACTATGAATACTTCAGAAGAGTAAATACGACCTCGGAAACATTACGCTGAGTGGAAGAAACCAGCCACGAAGTCCACGTAGTGTACGATACGTTTACATGAAACGTACAGAGCCGGCAAATCCACAGAGAACGGAAGTGGGGTAGGAGTAGGAAATCTTGCCCATATATCTTTGTGCCTATACAAGTATTTGCTTAAAAGATATTTCTGAACCAAGATGCTTGGCTCATCTGGGCCTCAGTTTCCCACTTGTGCATTGAGAATTCTGGGATGATATGTGCACTTGATTAATGATAGTTTGGTTTTATTTTAAACCAGAATGCATTAAAATCTACTTTAACTACTAATTGCCAGTTACTTTTAAAATTAGGCCCCGGTTAAATGTTTCAGAATGAGTTAACTTACTTTTAATTTGCAATTGTCTCTTCTTTCGTCCTTGAAGTGGCGACTGTTTGCATGCTCTTCTCACCCGTGGTCCTTGGGTTCCTGCAACCTTTTCCACCTGGATTTAGTCAAAGAAACACCCTGTGCATAAACAAAAGATTCTGCTCACTCCATAAGGTGTTCCTGTAGACTTCGCTGGTTGCTAAATCTGACAGCACGGTGCCCACTATGCAGTTAAGGGGTGGAAGCCAACCCTACTGTCATGTGCCTTTGTGGAGGAGAAAAGAGATGGCTTAGCTTCCCTGACTGCACGAGTTGGACTCTCTAATATCCCATAACAGTACTGGCTAACATAATTTGGGCAATTATTGCATGCCAGCCCAAATGCCGAGCCCATGGGTCGGCACTTTTCATCCTCCCCAGCTATTGCCATCCCTTTCCCCATCCTAGATGGGGAAGCTGGGCTTGCCCACGGCCGCACAGCCCTCTGTCTGGGGCAGGGTGTGAGCGCTGCCTGGGCGTGCAGGACATACAGCTGTGGGTGCGGAAGTGGGAGCAAAAGAAATTCTTTCTTAGGCATCCACAGGGTTGAGGATGGTCAGCAGGGGTTTTTAATTTGTCTGGGCGGGGTGTGGGGTATGTGTGCTTAGCTCGTGTGAAAGCCAGACTTTGGCTTGGAAGCAAGAGAAGCGAAGGGAGCCATCTCGGAGGACTGACCAACTGGCCTGCAGGGCTCTGACCATCCGAGACGTGCTGGGGAGGCTCACCCGCGCCCTGCAGAGTAAACTGACAGTGTCGGCATGAAGGTGGCACCTCCCTAAACTGGATAACCTGTTGCTCCGGCTGGGAAGTCGGCCACCGTCATCTCCTCTGTCCTTCGGCTCGTGGAATCGTGGGAGCGTTCTCTCTCTTCCTAAGCGCCAGGATAATTTTGCTGCTTCTTGGGGCAGGTGCATTCGCTTTTCTCTGCTGATTTCCTTCCAAGCGCACTCCAAGGAGCTGGTGGCAGAGCTTCAAGTTTGGGTCCAAGTTTGCCACTAATCTCGTTTAATGAAACCCTGAGTGGCCACCTTGTACGGATGGACAAAGTCAGGCCTGGAGGAAACCCTTAGCTTGGAAAATGCCCCAGGTGGTCCGTGCCGGGGAAACTGGGGCTCTCAGTGACCCGAGGGACCCTCTGGACATTGGGCTGTGGAGGGCACGCGAGGTGGGAACCACACAGGGGCCATGGACTTCCCCTCCCACCTCCCCGGGGGGAAAAACGGGGACCAGGGCCCCAGCGTCTCCATGGTCATGAAGTCAGCATCTCCAGTCAGTGTCCCAGAGACCGCGGGCAAACGAAGGTGACCACACGCTGAGCCTTTTTAATCGCCTAATGGCCGGACACCCGACTCGGGATCTCAGGTTTCTCAGGTTTCTGCCGAGGCCCCGGCACTGTAACTACACCCAAGTTTGGCCTGGCTTCTCCACATTACAGCCGAGACACGGACGCAAACAATTGAAGTATTTGAGAACAATGAAATATGCATGGCTATCTGTGACAGGCCCGTAAAGTCGAGCAATTAGCCGCGTAATCCGAGAGAGGGAGCCGGCCCTGGGCAGCCCGCGGTTCCCCATTAGTTAAATGCATTTTGTACGTCCTCATCCCATCAAATCAACTAACACTTCCTTTAATTGGTTCATGAATTATACAGCCGCCCCGCATTATAATTTAATCGCCTGTAAACATTCATAGGGCCCCACCGTAAAGCGTATCGCGCTCATTAATTCGTTAATTTCAGCAGATGGAAGGGGAGATCGGATGAACGGTGGCAGAACAGAGCGCCTTGGGCAATGGAAGAAGGGGAAAAAGGTGGGGGGCCGTTTAGGTTTTTTAAGGGCTGTCAGAAACTCAATCTGTGAGCTGTCAGCAGCCCGGACCGTCTCCGCCCCTCCGCTCCGCAGCCCGCTGGAAGTGACTGGCGGATTCATATGGAGGCTTGTCAACCGTCTTTAAACATCAAGCCAGCGGGTAAACCGAGCCCAATGTAAATTAATTCTTGTCTTACAGCCCCCCTTTCTCTGTCCCCATGAATATTTCATGGCGGGCAGCATAAATATTAATTCTAATAGCTCTGCACAGTGGTTATTATTTCTGTTTTATGACAAATATTCATAAAATATTCAGGACCCTTTTTTAGAACATTTACACACTTGATTGTGAATTTTCCCAGTTTCCTGAGGACACTGTAAACATATTGGGGTTCTCTTGATGGACTTTTCCCCCTTAATTAATACCACTGGTTATTAATATTTAATCAGATTTAGGTTTTTCCAGAAGTAAAGCCTATTAGATTGGAGGGCTAAAGGGCATTTTCCCCCCCTTCAGTCTGTAAAATGGGAGATTTCTGCTACCCTGAGACTGTTTCTCTTTGACACCTGGGTGACGTGACAAAGGATGACCTCTTTGTCTTTTTATTTTGAAAACAATATTCGTCTTTTTTTTTTGCATGTGTCTATTCTCCTCTTACTTTTTAGTGGACAGCTCTGGCGGCAACCCAACTTCCTGTAATGAAATTCTTCAGAAGATGCCACTGCAATATTTATGCAAGGATTTAACATAATTTTGGAGTAATTAAAGTGTGGGTTTAACAACCACGGTGGCGGATTCCTTAGGCAAAGCAGCTGTGATTGGGGATAAAGGGTCTTTTGGAATCCTCAGTGTTTATCTTTAGCCCTGAGAGGCAGCTGCGCTCCGTGTGCTTATCGAGGCAGGCTAAGGCCTGATCCCGCCCTCAGAGGGAGCCGGTGCCCCTTACATAACGGGGGACACAAAGGAGCCTGAGGTGGGGTCCAGCTCACCTCGAAAATTGCTCCAGCGTGCGCTGTCCGTTCCCTGACTCTCACTGCAGACTACACGAGCGCGCTAACAGCTTCAGGGAACAAGCACGATGGTTTACACACGGGGACGTGGCAGGGCAGCAGGAGAGCGTCTTGGAGTCAGGCGGGCCTAGAGACGGCACTTCGCCTCTTGGGGCTGAGTTTTCTCACCCTTGAAAGGGGCAGGATCACAGCACCTGGGGCTTGTGCTTCTCACGAGGATTAAATGAGACAACACGTGTGTAACATGCTTAGCACAAGTGCCGGGCACCTTGTGAGTATCGATAAGGGCTTGCCATGACGACGACGACGACGATGATTGATGGAAGGCAAAGGAGTAAAATGGAAGCCCAGAAGTAAAACGCTGTTAGACGGGGGGATTCGTGGAGACGCTGTGGCTGTGGAAGGGGTTGGAACAAAGGCTTCTCTGCAGAACCCAGAAAGCACAGCAGAAAGACCAAGGGTGGGATTCTGGCAGCGGGCAGAGCCGGTGATGTGACTGAGGGCGTTGGACTGTGCTTATGTAACTTGTCCCCCGTCCTTCAGCAGAGTCCCAATAGCGTGCTGGGGTCAAGGGCACTGACACTGGAGCCGGCCACCTGAGTTCGAATCCTGGCTCTGCCACTTCCGGCTGGGGAACCCGGACAGGCTGCTGAACTCTGTCCCTCAGTTTCCTCATCTGTTCAAGCAGCATTTGCCACTGGTGGAGACTGGCTTGGAGAAAGGAAACCTCAAAATTAGTCCACCTGTCCATCCCTCTGCTTCCCAGGTGGCCCTAGGCCGCAGGTCCTACACGCCCTGCTCCCAGAGCCATGCCCCTGGGGTCTCCTCGATAGCCGGTCAAGCCAGGAGCAGAGGCACATGCGGGGCCTCCTTGGCAGAGCATCTGCCCCGTTTCCGGGCTCGAATGCCTTTCAGCTGATCTGCTCAAGTGGAGAATGACGACACCGACTCCAGCCGGCTCCGAACCTGGGCCTCCCAGCGCAGCCCCCAGGAGCATAAGCTAAACCACACATCCGCGTCCAGGCTTTGTGGTTTGAGCCGAGCAGTGGGAGGCCAAGTCCTCCTTCCGTCCCCCGTCCTTCAGCAGAGTCACAATAGCGTGCTGGGGTCAAGGGCACTGACACTGGAGCCAGCCACCTGAGTTCGAATCCTGGCTCTGCCACTTCCGGCTGGGGAACCCGGACAGGCTGCTGAACTCTGTCCCTCAGTTTCCTCACCTGTTCTAATAACACTCGCTGCCTCACACACTGGTGATGAGGATTAAACGACCTCGTGGAGGTCAGTCTTAGAAGAGCAATGACGCGTAGGCCTGCATGGGTACTCTATGTTATTATTACGCACTAAGCACTTTGGGTGGACGTGTTCTTGGGAAACAGACCCTGAGACAGGGTCAGGAGTGTAAAGGGTTAATGAGGAGGCAGCACCTGTACCAGGAAAAGGGGCTGGAGCAGGATGGGCAGGGCGGCCGGGGTCACCATGCAGACTTAGGCGGTCCCTGCCTGCTCGGCAGGGAGCCCTAGCGCGAGGGCTGCCCCCGGAAGGAGGGTTGCGCTGGGCAGAACAGCCGGGCCCGGTACCACTGCCGTGCTCAGGCCCCGGCCACGGGCCGTTCCGGAGGACTGTGACCCTGGCTCAGAGCTCGGCTTAAAAGTCCAGCAGCTGGTGAATGGCTGAAGCACGAAGTGTAGTCTGTCCCTACAGCGGAACACTATTTGCCCATGAAAAGGAACGGAGTGTGGACACACGCTCCCGTGTGGATGAACCTCGGAAACATCAGGCTAAGTGAACGAGGCCTGGCACAGCGGCCCGCGGGTCACCGCGTGTTAGTGCTGCCCGGATTATCATCTTTAATCCCGAAAACAACCTCAGGGGACTCTGTTCTTTTACCCCTTGTGACTTAGCCGTATGTTATATAATTCAATGTGTATGAAATGTCCAGCACAGACAAATCCATAGAGACGGAAAGCACGTTAGTGATTGCTGTGGGGCTCGAGCTGTCTACGGGTACAGGGTTTCATTGTGGGGTGACGAAATGTTCTAGACTTAGATTGTGTTGACAGTCGCACAAGTCTGAATGTATGAAAAACCATTGAATTAGGCACATTGCGTGGGTGGATTGTGTCTCAGTAAAGATTTGTTTTAAAAAAGCAGGCGCTGGGTGCAGTGGCGCACACCTGTAATCCCAGTGACCCAGGAGGCCGAGGTGGGAGGATCCCTTGAGCCCAGGAGTTCAAAGACACAGTGAGCTGTGATCTCACCACTGCACTCCAGCCTGGGCGACAGAGCAGGACCCTGTCTCAAGGGAAAAAGAAAGTACGGTTCAAGCCCCTGAAGACGCTTCAGCTGGGGGCTGTCAGCTGACCGTGCTGAGCAGGACACTCTTTCGTGGGGGATCTGAGTGGAGCCCCCAGCTTTGGCCACACCACAGGGCACCAAGGAAATGTTCACCAGCCCCGATGTTCCTTTGGGGCCGCTGCCAACCGATGGATCCTAACCTGCGTCCACACCAGTGCGCGGATCAGCGTTGGTCCGTGTTCCCACTGTCGAAGGGGACGCTGAGCCCTGCGGCTGCTGGTGCCCGGAGCACCAGGTAGAAGGCGTGGCGCAGCCTCTGGCCAGTGCCCAAGGAAGATGGTGGGTTTCCAGGAACATGCGGGAACTTTGCCTTGTGAGCACACAGGAGAAGACAAGGCAGGTGGGGAGGCAGCCCCCTCGAATACCCGCATGGAGGTGAAGGGCGACCAAGGGGGTGGTCAATGTTGTTGCCTGTCCCCAAGAGCTGTAGAGAGTGCCTCACACTGATCACGGACTCGCCGGGTGTGCAGGGGCGTGAGAGAGCAATGCCGGGGGAATTCGGACACAGGGCCTGCCTGGAGCCAGGGAAAGACGCTGGCCGGGGTTTTAAAGTGTGCTCCTGTGCCCTAGACCTTCGGCTGAGAGCTGCCGGGATAGAGGCACCACGACCTGGCACACACTGGCTGGTCTTGCAGTGGGTGGTTCGACGTGCCCATGGCCCCCTAAAAATGAGGCAAAACGGCAACCCCACCTGCGTGGCAGGGAAGGCTGGGACTGCCTGGTGCCAGGTACTTTGGGGACGGGCAGGTGAGAGTGAGGTGAGCGCTAGGACTCCCAGATCCACTGTCTTCTGAGAGTAGGACAAACACACCAGATGCCACCTCAATAAAGTGCTTCTCCTGGACGCTAGGATCTGTCACCCTCTTCCAACCCCTCCCAGAATGACAACAAATTAATCAAATGCCTTTGGTTAAGAGTGCAGCCCTGAGGATGAAGACGACCATTCATTGACCACATTTTCCAAGGCCCGGATGGGGCCCACACCTAGACACCTGGACACCCCCTGTGCAGGTACGGGATGTGGCCCCAGAGGGGATGGGCATGTCCAAGCTCTGGAGGAGGCCAGAGGTGCACAGGTCTCTGTTCCTTATCCCCAACTGCAAGCGGGGAGCCGAGCAGAGGCCGAGTCCACACCCGGGCTTCCCTCCTGTGGCCTGCTCTTCCGTTGCGTCCTGAGGATTCTTTACTCTCCCTCCATCTCACCTCCCCACATCGTCTGTTCCATGTCTCGCACATCAAAGCAAATAACTCAGGCCAGCACACGTGGCCACTCAGTCCAAGTTGACTCTGTGACGGAGTGAAACAGCACCCCAGGTGGTTACGGGCACCGATTTGGGAGCAGACAGTCCTGTGTTCAAATCTCTGCCACTTTTAGCCAAATAACCTTGTACAAGTACCTGATCTTTCTGGGCTCTGTTTCTTCACCTGAAAAGTAAGTGTAATGCCAGTACCTGTAGCTCACAGGGTGCTGTGAGGACTAAATGAAACAGTCATTTGCAGTGCCTGGCTCAGCACACAAGCACTTGACAGACAGTGACTGTCTCACCGGCCGGCGCCCTCATCCATGAAATGGGAACAGTACTCGCTGCTCCTCCTCGGGGCTGCTGTGGCGGGGGTGTGTGAGAGTGGCTGGCCCTGTGCCCATCTCCTGCCAGCTCCTCATTCAGTGACATTGTGCTGACAGCTCGAAATCGACTATGTTGCGAGTATTTACACCAGGGACATTGGCAAATGCTACAAATCAGGGATCCTCCCGCTCCCTCCCCCTGCCAAAGGCTGGTTTAACAACAAACCACCGAGTGGGACCAAATGAGAGCGTGGACTCTGCCCCCCACTGCATAGGCCTCGTTCCGCTGCGCCCCACAGCCTGCCGCCTCCCCTCGGAGCCCGGCCCCGGCCCCGGCAAGGCAGGCTATTGGTGGTGAGACACAGAACATTTTTCTTTCTTCCTGACTCCCATGTGAATAGACATTGGCTTAAACAAAACAAGACAAAACGAAACTCTGTTTTGTCTCTCCTTACAGAAGTCACATAATACATTGTAAAAAGTTTTTTAACTACAGTGGAACTGAGAAAGGAAAGTAAAGAGCATCCATAGTTCTACTCAGGAACACTCATTTTTAATGTTCCAGTCTCTCTTTTTTTAATACATTTTTAAATGGGATCAAACTATCCCACTTGATTTATAACCTGATTTTTGTCATAACAATGTATCTTGAACATACTTCTGCATTGTGGTTTATTTGTTGTGATAGTGTTCACAAATCACAAAGTGTGTCTCTGGGCTGCTTCCTTTGGAAACTCTCTTTGCCTCAAACAAGAGGGTCCCCGGAGCGAGAGGTTCCTGAACTTCCCTTCCCGTCCCATTCTAGCTAGAAGTGCATGAGAGTTTTGTTGGGTCGGCAAACTAACGGTCTGAACAAAGTGTTATTTGCACTGTCTTGTGAACGTTTGAATTTATCCTGAGCTATAAAGGACACATTTATTGTGATCAAATTGTATTGATCAAATAGAACAAAAAAGCAGGTTTTTAAAAATATTTTTAATTTAAAATTTTGAAAAAAAATTTTTAAGAAAGAATCTGAACAGTCATTGGGAATAGGCTTGAGGATGTGAAAACTGCCCACGTTAAGATACTTAACAATCACGGAGCCTCAAGAGCTCAGGACAGGTCTTGCCTTTTGTTGGTGTGGCTTCCTGACCCCAGGGACGTGGCATCTCACACACAGACCCTGTTTCAGGACCCAAGGCCAAGATATGGCTTTCGCGTGCTTGGGAGTGACTTGTACTGGGGGAGGCCTACCAGAAAGTTCTGCTCCACACCTCCTGTCCCTACCGGGTCCCCCAACCACTCCCCTCACCCCAAGGAAGGGCCAGGGTCTCGGATCCACAGGGATGTCTGCTACAGGATTTGCTTCTGAGGTTCTGGCTAGCTTTCCACTTGGCTACTGTCATTGTTGCCTTAAGCTCATTTGCCTTTTTCTTTGGGGAAAAGTTTGCAGAACTTTGTGGCTTCCGACAGTTTGTGTTTCATTATTGTCTGGGGAGTGTGTGGATGGCAGCGTGCAGAGGAATGATTCTCTTTCTTCCCAGTGGTGAAGGAGGCAGACATTTTAAGACGACTAAAACGTAGATGGATTATGCAGGAATTTGGGACCTGGGTCATTCTCCTTAAACCAGACTGCTGCATGTTGTACAGCACGTGGTAAACCACTGGGAGTGCTCGCTAACGTAACGACAGTCACAGGGAGCGTTTGCCTTGCCCCTGGAGAGGTTTTAGACACAGCCAGGGTAGATTTGCCGCTGTCAATTACGCAGTTTTAGACAAGAAATGGCCCGCGGGAGCCTCTGTTTTTAAGGAGTGGGGAGCTAGAAATTAGGGGACACGGCAGGTGCTACCTGAGGGCAGGACACACAATGCATGGGGTTTTAAAATGAGGTAGAGATGTTTGGCCTTTCGTTTTCAAATTTTATTCTTGTTAGAGTAAAAATAAAAGATCCATAGTAAACATTTAAAAATTCTGGCCAGGGCCTTTTCCGGAATCCAGGGAGGCCTTTTGTCCAAACTCTTTCCTACGGTGCTCTCTCCTACGCACAGTCCTTCCGACGGCTGTTGGGGGATCTTTGCATCCTGCACCTGTGGCCCAGGACAGCTGCCTGCAGGACCAGAGAGACAACCCCATTGAGTCATGGGGCGCCTCCCTGTGAGATGGAATTAGGCCTCCCCGACATTGCAGCTGGCCGTGTACCGACGTCCACCCATTCACTCTCGGCGTGACTATTATATTATTTATTATATCTCGGCACTTAGCGCATGCCAGGCACGAAGAGTACAGCACCAACCCGGGGGGCCCAGCTCCCATCTTTAGATAGCCCACCCCCGCTGTACTCAGCGGTGTGAGTCCTGCAGGGGTCTCGTCTTTGTCGCGCGTGTGCGGTGGGCAGTCTCTACGTGACTCGCGCACACGCTGCCCCTCTTCCCCGTTTCCCAGGGCAGCTTTCCTCCACCCACTCGAAGCTCATCTTCATCTTCCGTTCCGATTCGCCCCCTCTAACAGCTTGCCCGTTGCGAGCTGCCGTCCCCAAATGTGGCCATCCCTAGACACGAATGCTGCCTCTCTGCATTTTTTTTTTTTTTTTGGTTTTTCACTTGTAATAAAAAGGAGTACATTTTGTAAAGAATAACAAAGGACTTGGAATGGTTTGTTCACTAAGTTAACAATGCTGTTTGGTAAAAAACCATGTATATTACAGCACTTCGTTTGCTGGTCGCCCCAAAT
The DNA here is from genome assembly GCF_000956105.1 of Propithecus coquereli. Taxonomy (NCBI): domain Eukaryota; kingdom Metazoa; phylum Chordata; class Mammalia; order Primates; family Indriidae; genus Propithecus; species Propithecus coquereli. The sequence continues at coordinate 1,139,224 of NW_012138525.1, forward strand.
CTACCACCGCGTTCACTGATCTTTCTCTTCCCTCATCAGAATAGGTCCAGGTGTCCCCACTGTAGAGGGCTCCCTCCAGGGAACAGGGTGCTCGCCCTCCATTGCCTCACCCCGTACAGGCTTCCCAGACCTTCTCTCACCCACTCTCAGCCACTCCCTCTCCAGGACTATGGACACAGCTGCCCAGACCCCGCTCTGATGCCCCCATCCTCTCAGCCCCGTGCTGCCCAAGCCTGCCGCGCCTGCCAGGATACACCAGAGCTGCCCAGTGGTTAATAATATGGATGCCCACGGACATGGATTTAGTCTTCTTTCACACCGTGAACAGACGTGAACCTACGAGAGCCCATCCTGCAAGATGGATCCTGACTGGCTACCAAGGGCTAAATTGAAAAGAGAGCCAAGTGGCCATTTGCTGAGTAGAGCTCACATGTCTCTGCCTTTAGACTAGACAGAGATCTTGCCCTGAGAAGTCCACGAAAACAGCCACTCCTGCTTCGTGCTATGTGAGCATTCCGCAGGTTGCCACTGTTCGAAGACTAATTTGGCAACGGCCTCTATGTTACATCTCCAGCCCGATATGTCATGGGCAGCACGTTTTAGCTAAAGATAAGCAGACCATTCTGAGTGCTAACCTACGGTGTCATTTTGCAGTTTTCTTGGTGGCTCTCCTTTCTCTCCAGTTCCCATCTTCAGTGGCAGTCGGCGCAAAGTTCCCCTCGAGAAGAGACCCCCTGATTGTTCCCCAGCCGGAGTCGGCTGCAGCCTACCTGGGGAGAGCGTGCTCTGGGTGTGTGTTTCAGCCCCCAAAGGGGCTCCCTGTGACAGAGGCCGAGTCTTCACTTAAAGCCCAGACAGCGTCACTGCCATGGAAGGAGGAGGCAGCCCGAGCCTTTTTCAGGACACTGAAAAAGGTTTTCCTAGACCAGACTTTCCCAATTTGAATGTCAAATTGGGAAATTCTAAGGTAACAAGGGGTCTATCTGTGCCTCCTCGTGCATGTCGTTTGTCGTACATATAGTTCACATTTTTGTATATTCTCGATGCAAATCCTTTATTAGATATGTGTTTTGTAAATATTTTCTCCCAGTCTGTGGCTTATCTTTCATTTTCTTAATGTCTTTTGAAGAGCAGACATTTTAAATTGTTTGACTTTTATTGCAGTCTAATTTATCAATTTTTCTTTTATGGATCATGATTTTGGTGTCATATCTAGGAAAATCTTTAACCCAAAGCCACAGAGATTTTCTTCTAGAAGTTTGATAGTTTGGGGCTTTACATTTAGGTCTGTGATTCATTTTGAGTCAAATTCTGTATATGGTGTGAGGTATGGGTCAAGATGATGATGATGATGATGATTTGCATGTGGATGTCCAGTTATTCCAGCACCAGTGGGTGAAAAGACCATCCTTTCTCCATTAAATTGCCTTGATACCTTTATTAGAAGTAATTGGCCATATTGTTTGAGCTGGACTGTGTTCTATTCCTTTGATCTATGTGTCTGTCCTTAAACTAACACCCACATGTCGTGATTATGATAGCTTTATAGTCAGTCTTAAAATTAATTTTCTCTTCTTTTTGAACACTGTTTTAATAATTCTAATTCTTTTTTATTTCCATACAAATTTTAGAATTGTGTAGAATCTTCAAGAAACTTTGTTGGAATTTTGATTAAGATTGTACTGAATCTATAGATCAATTAGAGGCGGGTCTCTGAGTCCATGAACGTAGTATGGCTTCCCCATTTAAGTCGTTATTTCTTTTATCAGTGTTTTGTAGTTTTCAGCACACAGACATTTTGTTATTTTGTTAGCTTTACACCTAAGTATTTCACTTTTATACTATTATAAGTACTACTTTTTAATTTCAACTTACAATTATTTATAGCTAGTATCTAGAAACTCTATTTTTTGTATATTGTATCTTGTGTCCTATGAATCACTAAACTTATTAGTTCTAGTGGCTTTTTAAAAAAATTCTTTGGGACTTTCTATTTGGAGAATCGTGTCATCTACAAATGGAGACAGTTTTATTTTTTTCCTTTTCAATTTATATGCATGTTGTTTCCTTTTCTTATCTTATTGCACAATCCAGGACTTACAGTATGATGATGAATAGTAGTAGTGAGAGTGGACATTCTTACCTTGTTCCCAAATTTAGGGGGAAAGCATTTAATCTTTCATCATTAAGTGTGATATTAACTATAATTTTTTCATAAACGCCCTTTATTGGGTTGACGAATTGCCCTTCTATTTCTAGTTTGCTGTGAGGGTTTTTTTTTTTTTTAATTATTTTTTTTCTGTGTTGCTGGATTCAATTTGCAAATATTTTACTGAGGATTTTTGCATTTGTGTTCATGAGGGATATTGGTTTGTAGTTTTATTGTAATGTCTATCTGATTCTGGTATCAGGAAAGACTGCCTAATAAAATAAGTATTCCCTCCTCTTTTATTTTCTGAAAGACTTTGTGTTACATTTGCATTATTGTGTAGAACTGGAACTATCATATGGTTCATATTTTTTGGTCTGTCCATTTATGTCTATACATGTGTATATTGAGAACCTCATTAAATTGTAGGTTTATTCAAGGTCAGAGAACTCCTCTCCCCCAATTGCTTTCAGCATAATGTCTGCTAACTACACCATAGTGCTTTTATATGTGGGGGTGAGGGGGGTAAAAATATGTATAACATAAAATTTACTATTTAAACCATTTAAAATTTTTTTATTTATTTTTATTTTTTTATAGAGACAGGGCCTGACTCTGATGCTCAGGCTGCAGTGCAGTGGCACCATCATAGCTCACTGCAGCTTCGAACTCAAGCGATCCCCCCACCTCAGCTCCCCAGGTAGCTAGAACTACAGGCACATGCCACCACCCCTGGCTAATTTGTTTTTTTGTTGTTGTTGTTTGTTTGTTTGTTGTGGTCTCACTACATTGCCCAGGCTGGTCTCAAACTCCGGGCCTCAAGCAATCTTCCCACCTTGGAGTCCCAAAGTGCAGGGATTACAGGTGTGAGCCACTGTGCCTGGCCTACTTTAACCATATGTGAGTGTACAGGTCACCGACATTAAGTACCTTCACATGGTTGCCCAACCATCACCACCATCCATCTCCAGAACTTTTCCGTCACCCCAAACTGAAATGCCATACCCATTAGACACTAACCCCCATCCCCTCCGCCACCTCCGGAAACCCCCATTCCACTTTCTGTCTTCATGGATTTGACGACTCTAAGTACCTCATACAAACGGAATCATACTGTATTTGTCCTTCTGTGTCTGGCTTATTTCACTGAGCATAATGTCCTCAAGGTCCATCCATGTCGTAGCATGTGTCAGAATTTCCTTCCTTTTTAAGACGGAATAATATCTCCTTGCATGGACAGTCACGCGCTGCATAACAGCGTTTCAGTCAGCTGCGGAACATACGCGACAGTGGTCCCGCAGGATTCCAACACCGTGTTTTCACTCTGCCTTCTCTCCGTTTAGCTATGTGTGGATGCACAAATCCTTAGCATCGTGTTAGGATCGCCTGCAGTGTTCAGCACAGTCACACGCTGTGCAGGTCTGCAGCCTAGGTGTGTGGTAGGCTGTTCCACCTGGGCTTGTGCAAGCGCACTCTATGATGTTCACAGACTGTGTCCCCGTTGTTAAGGGACACAACTGTGTTTTGTTTACCCGTTCATCTATTGATGAATATTTGGGTTGTTTCCACCTTTTGACTATTGTGAATAACGCTGCTATGAACACTGCTATACAAGTATCTGGACAAGTCCCTGCTTCCGATTCCTTTCGGTCTACACTCAGAAGTGGAATTGCTGGATCATAAATAATTCTATGTATAATTTCTGGAGGAGCTGCCATACCATTTTCCACAGAGCATGCACCATTTTACATTCCCACCAGCAATGCATAAGAGTTCCAATTTCTCCGCATCCTCGCCAACACTTCTTTTCTGTTTTTAAAAAAATGTTTATAATAGCCATTCTAGTGGGTGTGAAGTGGTGTCTCACTGTGGTTACACCGTAGGGCTTTGTGTAGGTAGGGTTTTGCAGTCAGTGGAGGCGTATTGGCTGAGATCAGAGGCCAACATAGGCAGGCCCCTGCCTCTGGGCAGGACTGGACATCACATTTAAAGTCAATTATTGTATATCTCATCCCTCGATTCACGTAATCTATCCGTGGGTCCAGAGTAAATTTCATCAGTTCACTTAATTTCCAGGGAGTTTGGCTCTGGAGCAGGGCATGGGCCTCAGGGTCTTTGAGCAAGAAGGTCCCTTTGCTCCCTAAACAGAGCCTCTGGCAGTGTGAGTAGAGGGGACATTATAAGGGTGGTGTCACTGGGTATCTGACACCAAAGCCCAGGGTGACAGTGTGAGGCCCTCGGCTCTCTGGGACTCAGTTTCCCCATCTGGTACACTAGGTAGATTGAATCAGAGCAGCAGTTCTCAACCCTCGCTACACACCACAGGCTCCCGAGGAGCTTTTAACAATCCCCATTCCCAGCCTCACCCTGGACCAATTACGGCAGAACCTCTGGACTGGGGCCCGGCCTCAGTGTCCTCAAACTCCCCAGTAGTCTCAGCGTGCGGCCAAGTGTGGCCCCACCGATGGGAGCCACACCTCCCAAACACACCTGCACGTGAGAGTCACTTGAGCTGCTGATTTACAAATACGGGCCTCCCACACGCTCCCCTGGAGGTTTTGGTTTAGTAGCTCCTGGGTGGGGGGCGGGGGCTGTCCTACAAATCAGTGTGGATCCAATTCAGGGGTGGGCGGAGGTGGTGCTGATGTGCTGGTCCAGCCACCTGACCTGGAGCAGGGATTGGAGGCCTCCCAGGTTCCACCTGCCCTCCTTAGGCAGCCACCAGCCTGAAATTCTTCAATCCCAAAGGCAGGCGCAGTGCCCTCCCCTGGCCAATCCAAGCGCCCGCTGCACTCGCTCACCGGGAGGGTCTGCCCTGCATGGCTTTGAGTAGTCTTTGCTTTCACCATCCTCCCTTCCCTGGATGTGTTGTTGTAAATAAATAACCAAAAACAAAAACCAGGGCTGGGGGCAGGCACGGGCCAGTTGCCTCCGCAGAGGGGCCTGGGCTCCCCTGCACCCGGCCCCCTGACTGTCCCCGTGGCACCAAGAGCCTGGAGAATCAGAAGCTTCCAGCGTGGAGTGCAGCCCTCCTCGGCGAGGCTCTTCCCAGTGACGCGTTTCAAGTACCAGTTCCGCGTCCTTGTGCCTCTGATCTTGCCAGCCTTTCACAGCCATTCCCTTGAATGACGACAAGCAGTCTTGATATGCTGGGTTAA
>NW_012138525.1:1144945-1155334 GCF_000956105.1 Propithecus coquereli
GAGGGGCAGCTGCTGCTTCCAGGCGCCAGTGAGGGGCTTCCTGGAGACTGGGCGGAAGCGAACCTGGGCGAACAGCGTGGGCCAAGTGAGGGAGGGAGAAGAAAGGCCGGGGGAGAAGCTGGCCTTGGAGCAGAGAGAGCATTTGGCTCAGGGACTTGCAATTTTTTTAAGTTCACACATTTTCTAGAAGAAAGTGATGTCGGAGAGACTAGTATATTAGCTGTCCTTTGGGTAACGATTGCAGGAAATCCAGTTCAAACTGGCTTAAGTGAAAGAAGAGATTTATGTATTCATGTCGGTGAAACATTGAGGTTGGCTGCAGGCATAGCTTGATCCAGGGCCCAAACAATGTCTCTCGCCATCTTTCTGCTCTCTTGGGCTGGGCTTCATTCTCAGGGAGGCTCTCTCTGGATGCAGGGCCCAGACAACCCTGGGCTTCCATTTTATCAGTTTTGCAGCCTCAGTGGAAATGAGACTTCCTTCTCCCCAGCAAGCTCCAGGGCAGCCTCTCATCATCTTGGCTTGGGTCAGCCCTGCACTATGAACAAATTTCTGTGGCCAGGAGGAGCCAGTGCTCACATTGGTGACCTCTGGGCCTCCTCGTGCCGGCCTTCCCGCCCTGGAACAAGTTAGCTCAGGAGTCGATCACAGTCCCAGACGCTGTAACCCCAGATGTTGAAATCCTGAAAGATCAAACTTTTAGACTTTACTGAAATTCTGAAAATATAATTCTGGAAAAAACATTTAAATTTGCATTTTAAAAGGGGATTTATTTGAAGCATAAAAACGCAACAGAACACTTCATAGGCTGCTTTACACAATAAAATAGGCAATAGTAAGACCCATATTTTTGCAAGCACAAACACTCAGGTATACTAAGGACAGCCACACGGGTCTAACGTTATGAGCAGACAAATGAAATTCATAATGAAATAGGTCAAAAAGTGAATGTGTAAACATATACCGCCATGTTTGGTGACTGCGTGCACTCAGCTTTATAACTGCAGTCATCTGAAATACCATGGCAGACAACCTAGGTCTTTCTTTCTTTAGAGACAGGTTCTTGCTATGTTGCCCAGGCTGGCCTCAAACCCTGCACTCAAGCGATCCTCCCACCTCAACACAACCTAAGTCTCTTGACAAGATCCACCAAAAGCCATGATGGGTCCCAACCACACAGGCAGTTGCCCAAAGAGCCGAGATCTCAAGAAATTTTATCTTTCACAAATCTAGATGTATAAAAAGAACATCTCTTCATTTATTGAGGAAGTTTCGGCCGGGCGTGGTGGCTCACACCTATAATCCTAGCACTCTGGGAGGCTGAGGCAGGAGGATCACTTGACTTCAGGAGTTCAAGACCAGCCTGAGCAGGAGCGAGACCCCATCTCTACTAAAAAAATAAAAAATATGTAGAAAACATTACCCAGGTTTGGTGGTGTGCGCCCGTAGTCCCGGCTACTTGGTAGGCTGAGACAGGAGACTCACTTAAGCCCAGAAGTTGGAGGCTGCAGGGAGCTATGACAACACCACTATACTCTAGCCAGAGTGACAGAGTGAGACTCTGTCTCCGCAGACACACAAAAATAAAATTAAATTTAAAAAAATATATTGAGGAAGTTTCAGCATTTTTATGCATACACACAGCACTTACGCACAGAGTCAACACTGGGACAATGGACTTCTGTGGGGTCAAGTTTCCGATGTCCGAGGCAGCAGAAGAGAAGTCTGTCCCAGCTGTCAGAGAGAGCCTGGTTCACCTTCTCTGTCTGTTCTCTCCAGGGCCCTGGTGGATCAGAGGGTGCGGCCAACACCGAGGGCAGGTCTTCCCCACCCAGTCCATCAGACTGACACGCTAACCTCCTCTGGAAGCACCCTCCCAGCCACACCCGAAACAATGCCCTACCAGGTTTCCAGGTATTCCTTAATCCAGTCAGTTGACACCTAAAATTAAGTCCGCAAATCCACCCCTCGTCAACAGGCCCATGTGCCTCTCCTTAAAACATCCTTAATTTCCAAATAAGACAATAGCAAGGTAATAGCCCGCCTACCGATGCAACTGGACTGCATACAACCAGCAGCACACTGATCCTTCCTCGGCACTCAGCTTTCAGGATGGCAACATTTGGGACTACGGCATCAGGATTGTGTCTTTCGGGACTATGATGCAAACCTGTTCCAAACAGGCCACAGGGATGAGAGGGGTCAGGGCGGCAGCCCAGAGGGAATCAGGACAGTCAGAGGTGTCTGCAAGCTCAGGGGAGCGAGAGTGAGGACGGTGTGCGGGATCACGGCAGCCGCAGCTTTGCCACCTCCTCCAGTCCCCCGAGGCCAGGTCCTTCATCTCTGCAAAACGTGAGGCTTTGGCTCAGACCAGTGGCCCGTAACCATTTTCGAGAACTGGCACCCCTCTGAGAATCTGATGAGAGGCACGAACCCACCCAGCACCCAGAAGAGCACACGTTCTCACGTGTAGTCAACAGTCTGCATCTCATTCCCAGGGGCTCACAGGCCCTGCAGGTGCCTGGTTCAGAATCCCCGACCCGGGTGTGCTCCAAGGCAGGGGTTCCAGTGACCAGGGCAACGCTGGGCTCCTGCCCATACCTGCCAGTCAGCATTTCTGGGCCAGGTGTCGGCATCCCACCTGTCAAAGAGGATTCTGACGCAGCTGGTCTCTGGGAATTACGTATCTAAGATCCCTTCCAATCCTGGTGTTTTAGGGTCATTCTCAGCTCCACCACTTAGCTGGAATGGAAAGACTCAAGGCAGTGGGCAGCGAGTCTAAAGAGAACCCAGGACTGCATGCATCTCTGCAGCGCTTGTCCCTTCGCAGGGGCTTCCTGAGCACTTAGTGGTCATTGCTGGGGCCAGAGCAGATAGCACCTGGGCCCGACAGGCGGGTCTGGGGCCATGGGAGCTCGTGTCCCGTTGGACCTACCAAAGCTTGGCCTCTTTGCAGCCCACTCGACACATCTGGAGAATTCCAAGGATGTCAGCAAGTGGCTTCTCTTGTTCACTGGCTTTAGGGGGCGGAGTCCTAAAAAGGACTAAAAAGGCTCCGGCCTGAGAGCGGAGGTGGGAGGTCTCGTGTGTGCTTTTCTCACGGTCAGAGGTGCCGCCGGCCTGAGATTACCCACTTAAAAGTGAAATGAACACAGTGCTTTGGGTGCACAGGGAGTATTTGTTGTCACCAATGTTGTCACTGACATTGGCCCCAGTAGAAACTGCACACATTAGACACGCAACACTGACATCAATGATGACAACCGTGTTAAACGTGGCGCCTAAGCTCCATACACAGAGCTGCTAAACATGAGCTCCTATGTGCCTGGCACACAGCCGGCGCTCCATCAATGTATGTCTAAATGAATTAAAGCATAAACGAGTAAACAGTAAGTAAGCAATAGAATATTCCAGAAGTTATTTTAAAAAAAGATAGTTTAATGCTAGAGGACAGGGGCCTAGATTCGCCCTGTGGGCAGGAGCCACTGACACAGGGGTTTGTCCCCAACCCGCCTCTCCCAGCCAAAGCAGCCACACCTCTTGTCTGTCCCCTTTGCTCACACCGTGTCTGGAGGCAGGGTTTCTCTACCTTGCGTTTACCTGTGCGGCCAGGTCGTTCTTCGTGGTGGCCTGTCCTGTACCTTGTAGGACACTTTGCAGCGTCACTGGCCTCTGCCCACTGGATGCCAGGAGCACCCCCCTCAAGCCGTGAAAACCAAAAACACCTCCAAACATTGCAAAAGGTCTTCGAGGGGACACAATTACCCTAGTCAAGAGCCACTCTCTTGCGGTTTTATGTAAAGAAAGTGTTCCATTGCCCAAAAAAGCAGGGCTGGGGATTGAACCACCTCGACTAGGGATTTAGGAGATGTATTCCCAGGTGCTCCCAGCCTGAAAGTCCTGAGTTACGAGAAGTGAACACTTTGTCTTTTCAGTTGAGTTCTGGTTTGGGCTTGTTGGCTTTGCTGTCCTGCCTCTTTGTGAAAGAGAAAGTGAGAAAGAACAAACGACTCCGCCCCTCCAAGGAGGCCACGGGCAGTCAGGGCGCATGAACTCCCAGGGAGAGTTCCGGTGATGATGATGATGGAATTATAATCGCTGCCACGTTTGAGCACTGAGTCTGCAAGAACCCCTCGCTAAGCTCGTCACACGCTTTATCTCATTAAATCTGCAACACTAGGCGACTATTATTAGCCTCATTTTATAGCTGGGGAAGCTGAGTCTGAGAGAGGTGGGGTAGTGGCCAAGGTCACACGGCAAGTGCATGGTGGGAGCGAGACAGAGTCCAGCCGGGTTCTCTCCAGGTGACCACAGTGCTTGTTCTTGTCTTAATTGTACCTGAAATTCAGTTTATAGAGGTGACCAAGTGGTGATACAGACAGGTCAACGCCATTGGAAGAAGAGTTTCTTACAGTCCCTGAGAGGAGGGGCACACCACGCCACTCAGGGCCACATGGGGAGCCCCAGAGCCAGTCAGGAGGCAGCAAGGTGAGGGGAGAGCACGGTCCTCAGCCTTCACTGTGGTCCCCAAGGAAGGGAATCGGCGAGGCAGGGTAGGCAAGTCACAGACTGGGCAATTTGAATAATTTTGGTGGGCTCTGGGCTATAGGGTGGTCTCTTACTGCCTGGTTCCTGGCCCTGGGCTGATTTAGGACAGGGAGAATATTGGCCTGGGGTGCGAGAGTCAGACGGAGAAGGGGCTTGGGGACACGGGCCCTGGGTTGGTGGTTTGTGTGTGAAAGGCGTGTTTGCAGGCAAGCTGTTCGCCATTTCTGGGGATTAGCCCTGGGAGGGGCAGTCTCTCCGGGATTGGGAAGGCCCTGGGTTGCCAAACCATCGTAAAATACAGAGGATAAAAGACATAATTAATCTAGTTCTTTTCTTGTAGGGTGTTTTTCCTGAATGTGCCACTCGATTCCATCATCGAGCGGCTGACGCTGAGAAGAATTGATCCGGTTACAGGAGAAAGGTTGGTGCTGGGTTCCTGGGGCTTGGCCCTGCGAGGGCTGCCAGGGACCAGCTGGGGAGCCTCTTCGTCTGACTGACCAATGCCATAATGGAACCGCCACAGGGATAACACTGGCTGCCACTGGAGGAAGACTCTAGAAACGGGCTTTATCCAACTGGCTCTTCTGGGCAGTATCTGTTGACTCTCTGCCTAGAAGAGTAACCAGGAAATTAATGTCTAAACCTCTGTAGCAACACGTGGGTGAAGCGCTCACCCACTCTGTCCCGGGCTCAGCAGCTTCACCCCAGCGTGGGAAACGGCTGCGGTAGCTCAGTGTCCCCTGCGCGATTCCCTGGGCCTCTGCTTGAGCCATGATGCATCCCAGAGGTGCCTGTCGCACAAACACATCCCACAGGAACGGCCACCTTTGAGCCTTCCCATCGTTACAGCAGGTATTCAGTTTTATCCTGCAGTCTGACCAAGTACAATCATCGCATTCATGTTGAAATGCAATTGAAACCTCCCCAATCGCAAACGGGCAGGCGCGGCCATCTTCCCTGCTAACCGGGCCACGTTTCCTGGTTGGGACTCAGGAGCGTTGTGGGTGGGCAGGAAGGTAAAGCCAAGGTGTTTCTAGAACATAGCCCTGATTTGCCGTCCTTGCTCCTAGGGGGTGATCTTTAGCTGACCCATGTCAAGTCCTGTGGCCTTCATGTCTCCCTGTCCCTGGGATCTCCCCTGCAGTGACTGTGGTACTTCCTGTCACCTCCACTCACAGCTGTCATTATCATCTCCCACTCCCCCACCTGACTGTAAGTTCCGCAAGCATGGCGTCAACAGCCGTCTTGCTGACCATGGCATTGTCAAGGGCAGCTGTGACGCGAGACGAAGAGCAGATGCGTAATAGGTATTGTACGGAAGGACGAAAAAGAGGAAGAAGGAAGGAGGGGAGAGAGAGTGCAGGGACTCTGATGCTTAGTGTATTACTGGCTCTGTCCTTCTGTCACTGCTCTCTATCCCTCTCCCTTGAGCAGGGACCACATACTGGATCTCTCTGTGGCTCCAGGGCCCAGTTGAGGCTGTGCACACAGCTGGTGCACAGTAAATGTTTGGCGGTGGTGGTGGTGACCAGGGCACGCCAACTCGGTCAGCAACAGAAGAGAGGGTCTCTTTCTCCCCGCCCTCTGGGCCGGCCCGCGGGTCACCTGTTTTCTCCCCTCCCGTGTAGGTACCACCTGCTGTACAAGCCGCCTCCGACCGTGGAGATCCAGGCTCGTCTCCTGCAGAACCCAAAGGATTCCGAAGAGCAGGTCAAGCTCAAAGTCGACCTGTTCTACAGGAACTCTGCCGACCTGGAGCAGTTCTACCGGCGGGCCGTCACCCTCAACGGGGACCAGGACCCCTACACAGTCTTCGAATACGTAGAGAGTGGGATCATTAACCCCCTGCCCAAGAAAATCCCCTGATGGGTTCCCAGCATTCCCCAGGGAGACAAGTTAATCCCCTACCCCCTTCTGGAAATCTCCGCTAGGCCAATAAAGAGTGCTGGGTACAGTCTCATGTGTCCTGAAGGTGAGGTGGCTAGAAGGTGGCCTTGTTTTGGGGTCTGGGAACACAGGACAGGTGAAGCCCAGGGAGGCGGTGAAGTTCAGCGCTTCAGACGGGGTCTCCGGAGTCACAGCCCCAACACGTGTGTCCTTGGATAAGTCGCCTAACCCTCAGAGCCTCTCTGCCCTCACAACAAAGTGAGGATGATAGTAGCTGCCGCCCAGGGTTGCCGTGGGATTAAGACAAAGGTCTTAGCACAGGGCCTGGACTCATGGGCGCTCAATAAAGCCAGCTTTACAAACACCAGTCTCTAGAGCAGCGACGTCCCGCAGAACTCTGGATGATGGGCAGCCACTGGCTGAAGGTGGCTATTGAGCACTTGAAATGTGGCTAGTGCAACCAAGGAGATGACTTTTACATATTATTTCATTTTCACAAATTTAAATAGCCACACGCAGCTGGCGGCTGCCATATTGGACAGCTCAGCTCTAGACAGACTTAGCTGCTACTTCAGACTCGCTTCCTTTGGGTCCCACAGAGTGGACAAAAGTAGTCCCTCTGGGGTCTGCAAAGCCCTCAGGGCCCAGGAGCAGGCACCAGAGGGACAGCAATCTGTTAGACGCAGGGAGCACGTGACCCTCTTCCGTGTGCCCCCACCCTGCCCTGCCATTATTTCCTTTTACCTTCACAACTATCTTCACAAGGTACGTTGGGTGTCCCCTCAGCAACTCAGGAGGACACTGAAGCTGCAGAGGGGAAGTGACTTACCTAAGGTCACCTGGGTTCACTGCTAGACCTAAACCTGGTGCTCTGGGCACCACCAGTGTCTGGCCACGGGGCTGCAGCAGGCCGGGCAGCCTGGGGTTCTTCCCTTTGGGGCTCAGCTTTTTAGCCCTCCCACCTGCCTCTTCTGGAATTGGTGGATGTGTCTAGGGAAATAAATCAATCCCAAATCCTGGGTTCACCTCTCTGAGACTCCTCCTTCTCCCAGAAATTGGTCCTCTAATTCTTCACTGCCTTGTTCAGTCTCCAACATTTTCAGATGCATACTTTTAAAATTGTGTCTAGTAATTTTGGTTGTTCTCTGCAGGAGTGTTTGTCTGAATTATACAATTATCACTACCGAAATCCCTGCAATTGGTATTTCATTTAAATTGTCTCAAAATGGAATAGCGCAAATACTTTGCCTTTTTTGAAGCTTCTTATTCAATGAACTTCAAGTGATGGGCTGAATTAAGATCAAGTTCCCCGACAGACAGAAGGACTAGCTTCATTTCACCTGAAGGTGAATTTTAGAGGAAGAAGGAAATAAGCCAGACTTATGAAAGGAAAAGGACCATTATAGTGGTCCACCCTACTTGTCTTCCCTTAGGAAATGATGAATTTAAAGTTAAAAATCCTGTCTTAATAAAGTTAAAAGTAACTGGCGTAGTGATGTTGAGACTCTCAGGTGAGACCGGTACACAAGAATCTATACAGACAAATAATCCACACAGGCCACTGGCAGGCACTACAGGAGAGGCAGGGAGCAGTGTTTGAGTTCTTCTGTGACCAACAGTTTTCCAAATATAGATCCCAGATCAGCAGTATGAATACCAACCAGGAATGCATTAGAAATAGCAACTCTCAGGCTGGGTGCAGTGGCTCACACCTGTAATCCCAGTGCTTTGGGAGGCCAAGCTGGGAGGGTTGCTTGAGGCCAGGAGTTCGAGACCAGCCTGGGTGGCAGAGTAAGACCCCATCTCTGCAAAACATTTTTTTTTAAAAAAACAAGCCATGTGTGCTAGAGCATACCTCTAATCCTAGCTGGGAGGTTAGGGAGGGAGGATCACTTGAGCCCAGGAGTTTGAGGCTGTAGTAAACTTCGAGCTCGCCACTGCACTCCGGCCTGGATAACAAAGCAAGACCTTGTCTGTATTAAAAAAAAAAAAAAGCAATCCTCAGGCTCCACCAGACCTACTGAATCAGAGACTCCAGGGGTGGGGCCCTGCATTTTAACAAGTCTTTCAGGTCATTCTGATGTGCGTGGATGAACCACAGATACAGGCACTACTGCTACCACAAGCACAGGCGACTTATCTGTACAAAACCCAGCCCTTTTACAAATAGTGCGTAACACTTGTTGAGTCCCTTTCCTCACCAAACACTATTTAACTGACATTGCTAAGAATACGTAGTCTAACATACTACGGAATTTCTATTATTTCCCCTTAAATTTCTCATACTTTTTCTGAAATAAACAATCGAATTGACATAATGAATTGATTGAGGCAGTTGCTAGTGGTCACTTCCCTAACATTTCTCTTTCCTTCTCTGCCCATGCCTGGGCATTGCTTAACCTTGTTGGGGTGCTCAGGCCTAAAGAGACTTCTAAGCCTTGTTACAAACCATGTAAGCCCCATAAAATAGACACGCAGTATACAAATAATTCTGTTATTTATTTATTTTGAATAAAAAAGTGGCCAAAATAACAATACTAATGGCTCTGCATACAAAAACACAACATATTCAAGGTGATTTCACATTTATAAAACTGCCATTATGTACAGCACTAGATATTCACAGCAACTTTATTAGACTCTAAATACTAGAATGATATAAGCAATTGAGGGGAATCCAACATGAGAAAAAGCTAAAAACCAGTGATTTCATCAACTGGATGAATGGTCAACCAGCTAATTGGTAAAGAAACAGAGGATCTGTCACCCTTTTCCTTAGTAAGAACTAAAATACGATTGCCCCACAGAGCTGTGCACCGACAAACAATCCTCTCAAAATTTCCATTTCATTTCCTCTATAATCTTCCCCACTTCAAAGTTTTCCCAGAAACTTGAGCTCTAATATTAGATAAATGCTCAGGACGCTGACAGATTATCTTCAGGAAAAAAAGGTCAAATAGGGTGTGGTATGGTCTGACTCAACCCAAGAAACCTAGCTCAAACCCAAGGAAGAACTCTGCCCTCTTCTGGCATTAGTGGCTTTGTAGTGTTGAACACACTGGAAAAGTGAACCATGTTTCGTCCTGAAGGAGGCAGGAAGTCACTCACTCATTCACGTCATGAGCACCTACCCTGTGCAAGGCACTCTTTACGTTAGGTGCTGCAGGAACGACAAAGACGAAACAATTCCTGCCCTGGAGGAGCTTACAATCTAATAATGAACACTATGTACATATATACAATGGAGAGAAGCAGCCAATTTTTCTGGATTGGGGGTATTCCAAGCAAAATGTGTTATTATTCTTAAAGATTTTTTATTTAAACACCAAATATCTAAAACATACCATCTAATCAGAATTAAAAAAAAATCTCCTTTCCATAAACTTTTTAGATGACTGCTCTTTTTATTTTAAAAATTTCATACGTAAACATATATATAATTCAAAGCCAAGCACAAACGTTAGCACAGGCATGGGGTAAACATAAAATATATACCACTATACTCAATACAGACTTAGTTTTCTATATAGTTTTACTTCTGTATAAACAAGTTTGATATTCACTTTCCTTTCACATATCAAAGTACAAATCTGAGTCAAAGCCTTGAAAACATAATTCTTAGGCCATTTTGCAGATGGGGAAGGGGAGACCCCTAAGCCCTACCAGTCTGTTGGCCAAATGTAAACTGATGAAGTATGAAGTGCCTCAAAGCCATCACTACCTCTTACACTGTCCAACCTGACCATTTTATAGGATCTTTTTCTTTACGAAAGTAACAGGATTTCACGATGGTGAGGTAAGCAACTTTCTAGCTTAAAAATAAACATAAGCTTTAGAGTTCTGAAATTTTATTCTACTAACCTATTTACAGTATTTCAACTAGATACCCTATACCTTGATTATTTCAGTATGAGTGTATGTTTCCCTTTTTTCAACCCTTCTCAAGACCAGAAA
>NW_012138525.1:1156724-1169911 GCF_000956105.1 Propithecus coquereli
GGAAAGGATGGACAGACCCTGTGGAAATCAACCGGCGACGCTAATTCCCAATTCCATTCCAGAAACTGCAGCAACTCACCAAACTCGAGGCAGTTAACTGCGGCAAGGGGAGCAGGTGCGCACAGAACAGGCATTGTAATCCTCTTAACGAGCACCAATAAGCATCCATTTCTTTTGTGTCTTATCTGATACCATTATAACAGGATATATTTTAATATTTAATCTCCTTTTAACATTCTTCTAACCTAATTAACCTGTTAAACTTGCTAATAGGTCCGACCTATACACTTCAACATTAACATTCACAAAAACTTCTTAGAGGGAAAAGCAGAAAAATGTCACACTCAACCATGAGCTTCGCCGGTGGTTCTAATACCTTCTGACATTGAAAAATAATTGGTAGTTTTGGCAGATATAACAATAGGTAGAGACTGCTTGAAGTCTGGGTGGTGGACACATAAGGATTTCAGAATGAATATCAAGCATAACAAGCTATCAATTTCTTATCTAGAATAATAGGAACAAATTAACCCCAGGCAGAGAAAATGTGATACGTATGTGCATATCAGACTCCCAAAATGCAACAATATTGTAGCTTAAAGGGTCTAACTGTATAGAATCTTTAAATGCAGTTCAGCAATATCACCTCTACTATTTTTCCCATTCCTGAAATAGTTATTACAGTTACAGCTAAAATCAACTTGAACTCTACCAAACAGGTCAGGCAAATTTTAGGAAGGCAGAGAGGGTGTCAGTATAAACTAGAAGAGGCAATTCGAAGATTCCTGGTGCCGAGTTCGAGGTCGTGGTGGGCGATGACTGCACCACTGCACTCAGCAGACGGGGGCTGGGCGACAAAGCAAGACACTGTCTCTAAACAAAACGAAATAAAATAAAGACTTCTGGTGCCACTTCCACTTTCCTAAGGTTTCACTGACCAACGCGATCATTAGGCAAGCTGACACTTAGAGAAATTCAGAAGTGTGCTGTTTATGAGCCACCATTAACTCAAAAGCTCTTATTTCCCCAGCTCAATGGTTTAACCTCCATGGATGGGAGAGAGCAGTGGGGAAAGGCCTCTCAACTGTGTGTAGAAACTTGGCCAAGACAAGTGCTGGCTGGATTTCGGGGTCTTAAGAATGCCACTGGGCCAGGACCCTGCAGAGAATCAATGTTCTAGTAAAACTGTGGCCATGTACACTCTTATAGAGACATAAAAAATGATTTGGAAGGCCCCTTTCTAGTTACTAACAGTTATATTTTCTCGAAAATGTACAACTGCTTATGTTAAAACTTAATGTAAGTTTTCAATGGCAGCAGCACAAAATCTCCCAGTAAGAACAAATCCCTACTGACTCTGATTAGGAACAAAAAAATAAGTCAAACTAAGTAAGCCATGATTATTAAAACTGCAATAACTTTTTTGACATGATCTCAATTTTTACTGTTATATTTATTGTAAAGTGAAAGAAACAGCTGCAGGCACAAAAAAGACTTCAAATATACAATGTTCAGAACTGTTATTCATGATTTCAATGATGCCTGGGTTCTCTTTCTTGAAAATCAATTTAATATGCTAGACCCTAAAGTCTGGAGAAACACTGTTCTTGAAATTACCACCAAAACAAGAAAAATAAGCAGAAGACTACAGCAAATATATAATTGAACATGAGACAAAACAGCAATTTGAATAGGAAATGAGACATTTCAGAGCAGACTGTTTGGAAGTATCTCTCAAGTACTCTTGTTTCCACTACCTATCAATAGGGGCAGAGGGTCACCATTTCAGGGTTTTCCAAACATTAAAATGTTGTTTCTAAAGTGAGAACAAAACATCTTTGAGGATACATAATAAGAACAAGATATTATATGAGAATAAAGAAAAAGCATGAAATATGAGTTAACATTTCATATTTTGTATTTCTTATCCAATTTCTCAGAAATATGCATCATTCCAAGATGTGTGTGTTACAGTCCCATTGATTAGCATAACCCCCTAGCATAATCCTAAATGACAAGACACTTATTTTAAGAATCCAAGAACACTGTAATTCCAGAATATCTTTTAGGTTTGAAGAGCAATTAATCAAATTGACAAAATTGATGTCTGACTTGCCTCTTAGTATCCCACAGGTAAAAAAAATACCTGTACTCCAAATATCAAGGACCTTTGCAGAGAGAAGAAAGTCCCAGGCTCTGTTCAACTGAGCTGCACACGCTTTTAGCACCAGAGCTCAAGGGTCTCCACTTCTGAGCTGCTCATCTCTCTCAAGAAGTCTCTGGACTCCTATCCTCGATACTAAACGAAACACCTGAAAATGTCAACATTTAAAATACAGAACATTTTGATTTAACAGTAAAGGAAGAAAATATCTTTTTTCTTCTATGTACAAATATCTCATCTAGGTTATTACAGTTACGTCTGAAACAGGGCTGTGTCGTGGGTGAACTGGAGTATCTGACATCTTTATACAAATTAAGGAGTTGGGTCAGGAAATAGAATGACACGAGAGAGAATGAAAAATAAGTCGCTTACAATTATTAACTTACAATAGTCAACTGATCATTTGACACATTAAAACTAACGTTAGTCTTAGCTTCAACTTCTTAAAAATATAGAGTTTTAGGAAAATGTTTTTGATATACACGGAAAACAGGAAGTGACAGGATACAGATCCACAGATACTTACTGAGAACAAAACATCAGCCCACATGTTGTTTTAGACACTTTTAGTATCTGTTGGTACATCGAAAGCCACGTACCAGGTAATTTAAGCTCTCTGGAGCCACAAAGCAGTTCCAGACCAAAGCAAGGATTAAAACCTAATTCAGCCCAGCAGGGCCCTTATCCAAACTCTCCAGAAGAGCCTATTCTGTTCCTAGAAATGACAGGACATTCTTTTTGTTCAAATTGCTTCAGTCGAGACACTTGCAAAATAAGTGTTCCTCATTGGGTAAGAAGCCAGGGTAATGTCCATCTCCAAACGACTCAAACTCTCTGCATTCAGTCTTTCAAAAGACAGCCTGTAGTCCCCAGCGATGTAGCGAGCCCTTCAGAAAGGAGTTCCAGGACTCTCTTTACAATCACGAAGGGCACCTCTGCACTGGCGAGGGCCAGGCCTGCTCCAGCGTGTCCTCTTCAGGCCAGAGAGTGTTTTCCACAGCAGAGTCCATGCCCTTCCATCCTCCCAACACTGACACTCAGAAGACAGGAGAATCACAGAAAGGGCAGGGGCTCTGCAGCAACCTCTTAATCCAGTCAGGATCTGCAAAAAGAAGACAAGTGCATCAACCATGAGCTTCAGGAAAGGCAGCCAGCGATGAGCACCGGACTGCAGCTGGGCATTTGGTCCCAGCTCTGCAGCCCCGGACAAAGCACTTCACTCCCTCAGGGTTCTAACATCCCAAACGAGGAGGGACTAAATTTGTGGTTCCCAAAGCTGTGTGATGAAACAGGAAAATAAGGGTAATGAATGTTTCATAAAGCTAAATCTATTCAATTTAAAGAAAGGACTACACTTTATTCTGAGAGTGTATCCTTCATACATTGTTAATGTTAAAATATTCTCTCATAAAATTATGGTAATAATAATTTTTTTTAAAAATACCATTACTTAAGAGAAATAAAAATGTGACAATACTGGGTCAATACTTCCTCCCCTCGGGTCTATGAAATGCTCTGCTCTACTCTAACACTCTTTAGATCCAGTAGCTTCTCATTCTTCCCAAAAGCTATAAATGGCTCAACTAAAGGTCAATGGGCAGGTTTGTTTCTAAGTTTCCATCTTCTCCAGATTTCCTGCCTAAATGGTATATCAATTCTCAACTGTAGTCAATGTTTAAAAGTTCTCAAAACTGTATTTCAAAATAATCCAATAGGAGGACGGAGGTGGGTGGGGGAGTTCAGATGAAACAGAAAGGGTCAGGAGTTGGTAATTTTTGAATTTGAGTGATGAGTACACAGGGGTTTATTATATTTTTCTCTATACTTTTTTTTTTGAGACAGCGTCTTGCTCAGTAGCCCAGGCTGGAGTGCAGTGGCCTCATCATATCTCACTACAACTCCTGGGCTCAAGTGATCCTCCTGCCTCAGCCTCCTGGGTAGCTGAGACGACAGCTTCATGCCACTACTCCCTGCTAATTTTTCTATTTTGTGTAAACATGGGGTGTTGCTCTTGCTCAGGATGGTCTCGAACTCCTGGCCTTAAGTAATCCTCCCATCTCGACCTCTGAAAGTGCTAGGATTACAGGCATGAGCCACCACACCTGGCCTTTTCTTTATTCTTGTGTATGATTACAGTTTTCACAATAATAAGCCAAAACAGAACACAAACTGCCAACGTATCAGAGAATTGGAGAGTTTCAGCCAGTTTAGAGCAAAAATCAAAAATAAAGATGGAGTTTTATATAGAATGTTTTTGTTTCAGTTAAGACCACAAATTTCCCCCAAAACATTTATATATAATTATATATGTTTGTGTCTAGTTAGCTCATTTGGTTACAGTGTACTGTTAATGAACCTCAAGATAAAATCTGATATTTGTGTAGCTACTAATTCCTTGCCTGTGTCTATGATCTTATTTGTAGCTAGTTATCTCAGAAACAGAAATGTGTACTTTGTCACCAGGGCCATCAGGAAAGAGAATATAGGTCAACCAAGAAAAAACCCATCGTGGCCACTAGACTCTGAATAAATGACTCTGGTTCAGCAATGTTGTCTTTGTATATAAAATATCATTTGCAGAGTTTTTACTCAAATATAATCTATATGTGCCATCCAAAACAAGCTCTGACATATTTTTTTGGAATGAATAATTTGTTTGCAGTGGCAGAGCAACAAGTGCTCTCTTAACTCACATATGTACTTTACCATGACATATTCCAATTACCATGTTTTACTTATTGCAGTTGTGGCTTCAGGATAACACTGTGAACAGCAGCATGAGCCTGCTGCCCATCCCCGACGGCACAATACTAAGCAGTGTGGAGTGTGACTCCAGCAATTGGTCTAGGGAGCTGGCACTGTGCCAGCATGCTCCATCCACCCTCGTAAGGCAGGGAAAGCATTCACCTTCTGGAGCTGGATGCCGGGCAATGCTGTCATGGAGCAAACACCTTCTGTATATCAAACTCTGGCAGGACTGGTAGGTTAAAAAGCACCTGAAAGAAGACACCGTATTGTCAAGGGAAAGGGCCTGCTCAGTTCCACCAGCACTGGGAAGGCAGCTTGTGCAGCTCCACCACCGAGTTATTCTAAACCACACATTAACCAAGTGAAAGCATAACCATACTTCACAAATTCATGGCAACAACATATCCCTCTGTGCAAAGCTGGCCAAACCTACACCACCCCATACTTAAGTTACTAAGCAAAGAGATACAAAACTTCTAATCCAGGCAGACTGCAGTTTCATTTTTTGTGTCTATAGCATTGGGAAAGAATTTAGCCTGTCCACACCTGCACTGTACTTTGAATTCTTGATGTTCCAAAAAAACCTGACCATATATTATACTAAAAATTGTTCTTGCAGTTATTTTAAGATTAGGTATAACCATTATCTTTTAGAATTTGACAGTACATTGGGAAAAAAACTGATGGATATCAAAGATGATATTAAGAGTGCAAAAAAAGTGACACTAACAAATATTCGCAGGATCAATTCCATCAAATGATTATTCACTAAGCACCTACCAGGACCAGGCAAATAAGGGTAGGTGGAATGCAATGAGATGAGAAAGACTGCATCTGGGTTCTGCAGGGAAGTTTTTCAGAAAGGTAACAGTTTCAGGTTGAACAACTAAGGAGTAGAAAATACAAAGAGAAAGGAGGTCAGGGGAAGGGACACAAGGTTTACCTGGAGTAAGTATTAATACTTGGGTATACAGGAAGAAAGGTTACATGTGCATCACAGCAAGCACCCCTTATCACATAGAGAAATTATACTGAGATATTTTGACACTACTTTAATCAGCAAAAATGAAAATAACTTTACTGAAAGAACTCATTTGGGAGACATTAATGTGTAGTTTCCTATTCTTCCCCCTTAAAAAAAAAGAAGTCTGAACAGTCAAATTAGAAAAAGTGTAGGAGCTGGGCACAGTGGCACAGGCCTATAGTCCCAGCTACTCAGGAGGCTGACGCAAGAGGATAGCTTAAGCCTACGAGTTCAAGTCCAGCCTGGGCAACATAGGAAGACCCCACCTCAAGATACAAAAGAAAAGAAAAAAGTGTAGGAAAGCAATAAAAATTGGATAAAATCCAAATGTCCATCAATAAGTGAAACATCCACACAATGGAAAACTCTATAGCCGTTAAGAATGATATCTGTACTGATGTAGGAAAATGTCCATGACATTTTGATAAGAGAACCAGCAAGTTAAGATGGTATGTGTAGCACAATCCTGTTTCTGTTAAAAATAAATTAAAAAATTTTACTGAGTGCCTACCATGTGCCAGGTATTGTTCTAGAAATAGCTATGAACAAAACACAAAAGTTCCTATCTTTATAGAGTTTTCTATGCCAGAGGAAGGAGAACAGATAAAGTAAAAAATATATCAAATAGTGACAATTGTTAAGGAGGAAAGCACAGTAAGAAAGAGGGAAGCAATCCATCAGGAAGGGAGAGGGATGTCAGCAGGGCATTACAATTTTGGGTAGCATAGCCAGCAAGGCCTAGGTGATAAAGTGACATTTGAGGAAAGCACATGGACACCTGCTGGAAGAGCACTCCAGCGAGAGGGACTGGCCAGTGTGGACGTCCTGAGGTGGGAGGGGTGCCTCATGTACCTGAGGAACAATGAGGCCAGCATGCTTGCAGTGAAGCGAGCAAGATGGAGAAACAGAGATGAGGTCGGGGAGGATGAGAGGAAGAAGGGGGTGCACAGTCTGGCAGGTCACTGAAAGGATTTTGGCCTTTACTCATTAGAAACGGATAGCCACTGGAGAATTTTAAGCAAAGGGGTGACATGAGCTGAAAAAGTCTTAACAGGATCACAATCACGTCCATGTTGAGAAGAGACTGGAAAGGCAAGGATGGAAGCAGGAAGAACAGTTAGAAGGTAACTATAGTTATAATAATCTGGGCAAGAAATGATGGTGTCTTGGACCAGGGCTGTAGAGGAAGAGGTAGTAATAAAAGATTGGATTCCAATTTGAAATGCCTATTAAACATCCAAACAGAAATACTGAGCAGGCAGTGAGACGTCTAAGTCCGGACTCGGGGAGAGATATATGCCAAAGCTCTATGTTTGAGGCATCAGTGTACAGAGGCTATGCGACCGCTCAGGGAGAGTGTGCAGAGAAGAAAAACAGGTCCAAAGACAGACATCAAAGAGATGAGGTAGAATCAGCACAGACAACCGTGAATGAAGAGTCAAAGGCAGGAAGAAAACCAGGGAGTGCTGTGTTCTAGAAAACAGGTGCTGAAAATGCTTCCAGGAAGAGGGAGTGACCGTGTCAAATGCAGCTCACAGGTCCAGTGAAATGAAGACACATCAAGGTTACCTCCTAGAGTGAGACTAAGGGGAAAGGAGGAAATCTCTCCGTTTTATTAGGAAATTAAAAAGAAGCACACATGTGGACTCATTAATTTTAACACGTATTACTTTGTAATAATACTTTTTAAAAATTTAACACTTCAAAGGAAAAGAGTATTACCAAAATCAATAAGGAATTAGGCAGTAAAAAACTGTCTTTAAAGGCCACCTTGCTTTAGTCATATTAATAAAAAAAAGTCCATGTCAGGCTTTAGAATAGCAGCTTTTCTCCAACATAATGGCAGGGGTGACACATAACTGGGATAAATGCAAAGGTTTGTGTTACACAAAACTGAAAAATGAGCAAAAGCAGGAGCTTTTAAAATGGCTTACCGGAGCCAAATGTGGCCATTGGAACAGATGGCCTGTTTGCGATCTGTGAATGGCAAGATCTCTTTACACAAACTACAGTGCTCAGGGAAAGTTTGTTTGTTCATCTTCTTTGAGATATGTCCAATCAGCACCTAGTAAGACAAAGCAATCAGCAAAGTTTAGTGGTGAATGCAGACTCGATAAAGAAAAAGCCTACGAACACAAAGGAACAATGAAAAAATATGCTGTATCATATAAGAGGTAGGAGATTTGCATTTCCACATAGATTAATCATACTGTTTGAAAAGTAAAAGAGCTAGACCTTCAACCTGTGTCAACTTGAATAAAGTAAACTCATTCAGGGGCCCTGTGACAGTAGGGTGAACTACAACTACTAAGGGAAAACTGTTCTGGAAACCAAAATCTTACTACTTGCCGTGTTTTAGTTGCTTCTGAAACAAGGACTTCAGAGTTCTGTTAGAAAACAAAGTATTTAGCTATTATTTATAATGGTTTGACTTTAAGAAGGAAAAGCACAATCTCTATAGGAAAAATATTACATAAAATACTGCTAACTTTAAATACTGCTAACTTTGTAGAACCGTACAAATGTCTCTTTTTAAAGAAAGGCTTACAAAGTAAAAACATAATCAGGATTAAAAAGTAATTTCCCCTTCTGATAGCCTGAAGACCCATGACCAATCTAGTCCAGTAGCCTGCAATCCGAGATCACTGTCCCGACTGCAGAGGCACAGCAAGAACCACTGTGGGAGCGGCAAGATGGCAGCGAGAGAGAGGTGACAGCACAGGCTCCAGGCCTTGCCCCTGCTTCAGTTTTGCTTTTCTGTTTATTAAAATTATACTCTTTAAAAATAAAAGTCTGAAAAGCATGGGTCTACTTCATTGTTTTGCTGGGAAAAAACTTCTTTAGATAGCTGTATCATTGGGAGGTATGGGATACCAAACCCTCAAGAACCATCTTTTCCTAGCAGATAGCGTCCTTCAAAGTTTGAATCCATTCCCGTTTAACCTCTTATAGAAGAATCCACAAGATATTGGATTAATTCACTAAAATTAGTTCACTTAAGTTTCAAAGGGTGTCTTAATGGCTCACAAGTTGGTGAGCCAGCTACCTTACCTCTTCTGTGTATAATTTACAAATTTAAAGCCCATTACTTTTTGGTCTTTTTATTTTTCAGCCTTAAGATTTCTAATTTTTAGTCCTTTAGAGCAAAGATAAGCCCCCTCATCCCTCTTTCCAGACAGTCCAAACATGCTGATAGGGGGTACAGTGACAAAAGCTACTCGGAATTCCTCCAGCAGATGCACGTAAATTTTACACAAGGAAGGACTGCTCCCATTTCCTCTCAATAGCCTGGATCATGCAAGTCCAACTGTTAGTGTGACTCATGCATTCTCAGCGGGAGTGACAGTCCTCTCAAGGCAGCAAATACTGGTTCTTCGGGGCCAAAACATTCCTACTTTTTTTATGCATAAAGCATAGATACACATACAGTACATACACAGATATATAAAATATATCTGTGGCATTAAAACTCCACGGGCAGGGGCAATTAGAAAAAATGTCTGAAAATGCTCCAGGCGGAGGTGATAACGAAAAAAAGGCTGAAAAGCTGAGAATCTTGGAAGCAATTTATAACTACAAGTAACTCAATATCCTAGGTTAAAAAGGTCTTCATTTTATGAATGTAGTTGGATTATTAAGACATGAAATGCATGGTCTTCAATCAAAACTCAGTTGCTATAGATGGGTAAGGGTACAATCTTCTTTTTTTTAAAACTGGCTCTGTTGGGACCATACAACTAAGCTAAATGTAGCTTCCCAAGCTTAAGCAGCATGTGGACAAAACCATTACGAACCAACTTCCATTACTTATTCTCTAAAATGTTCTTGCTAATTTTTCACCTACCCTAACTAGGTCCCACGGCACACAGTGATAGCCATAATACTCTCCTAGACAATTTAGAACATAAGGAAACAACACTTAAAAGTTGACTTTTAAAGAAGTCAGTTACATGAACATTACCTCTTAACTACTCATTGTAAACATCCTCTGAGCAATAATTTCAGGGGTACACACACACACACACACACACACACACACACACACACACCCTCTCTCTCTCCAATAAGAAAATGCAACACTAGGAATGAAGATATTTGAATTTATTGCCTTCAATTAATATTTTAAATAAGACTTTAGGCAATGAGAATAAGCATCAATCTTCAAAGTAAGAAGGAACACAGACTTTTCTGGTTTTGAATATTTTAGTATACAGTATGTTCTTTGGAACATAAGTTCTTCAGGATTTTAACAGCTGTTAGCTGCAAGAAAGATCCCCTGATCAAGAAGCCTGAGCTACACAAAGGTTATAGCTTCTTTTCTGCAGGAATTCTCAGAACCCTTAGAATGAAAATATCCCCTGGGAACCTTTAAGAGGAGTACAGAGTATGTGTACTGCCCCAAGCACAGAACCCCAGTGTTCCATTAGGAAGCTTAAATTCGATGGAATATATTTTGGACAACACTGTAAGATTGTTCTAACACTAAAATAAAGATTATGCCCAGTTTTTATAAAAATGAGACATGAGTAATAATTTATTTATATGCCCTCGTGACTAAACCAGAAGATCTCCTTAAGTCCTTCTAAATGGAAAACATACACTCCCATCCCCCTTTCCCCTCCAAAGCTTTTGTAAAACAGGAAGGGTAGGGAACACAGGTGCCGTATTTCCTCTGCTGTGACTCCCCATCACATACTGCTCTGCTAAATGCAGCCTCCTGGAGCTGATTCACAGCCAAATCTCATCTGGCAAATCCTGCACATCGATCAAGGCCACAGGGTGAGGAGGAATCAAAATCTTCTTCACACACTATGACTGTGTCCTCCGCATTAATCCACATTTCCCATTATTCCCCTGTACCTCATGCTAATCGATTACCTAAAAAAAGGTCAAACCAAAAGTTGAGCTTTAGGAATTCCATTTAGGTCATTTCTTTCTCACGAAGAAAGCAGACTTTTCAGTTTCAGAGTTTCTCTTAATAAACACCTACCCGTGCTGTTCTGTCATCATACTCTTCGTCAGACATTAAAAAGTTACAGAGTCCTCTGGTCGGAATGCTAGTGTTTTCTGTGATCCAGGTGTGCAGATACACTTCTCCTAAGACACGCTTCATGTGCTCCCTGGTCAAGTGCATCTCCACAGCTTCGATCTTCCCTTGGATTTCTAGAAGTTTCTCCTCCATCGGCTCACGGCCTCCGACATCTCCGGTCTGGGGGAGTGAGTCATCAGCGGGCTCCTCGGCATCGCCGTCTTTGCTCCTCTCCTGCAGGCCCTGCTTAGTCACCTGTTTAGAAGTGCCTTCTTCTTGCTGCTCATCCTCGGCATTACCCATCCCAGGTGAGTCAACCAGTAAGATCTTTGAGTCCTCATGGGCGGGTTTCCACAAGGCTTCTGAAGGGGTCTTCTGCATCGACTGATATAAAATCCTCAGGAGGAAAAGCTTAAAACGCCAAAAATAGGTGACTCCACTGCTTTCAATCTTTTTTTCCAAAGCTTCTTGTAAAAATTGAGGGATATGTTTATCTCTTAAAATCTTCCAGCGTACTAGGTCTATTAAATCTACCTGCTTGAAAAGATTCTGAACTGAAGATTCCAGGAGCTGAGCAGCTGCCTCTTCAAAGGTTTTGAGAGTAACAAACTGGACCTGGTAGTTTTTGTTAACGGGATGCAGACCATTGACCATGCCCTCAGTGGTAATGATGGCCAGGTACGCACCGCAGGGGCTCACTGCTATCCCGTGAGTCCTCACCGAGCCAAACACATCTGAGAGTTTAATCAACTGGTGTTCAAACTTCAATGCAACATCTGTGAAAATGGGAATCAACTGCCTCACTTTGCCATCGCTGGAACAAGTATAGACTGTTCCGTTCTGTTTGTCTGCAGTCATGGAGACAATCGGCAGGGAGTGAAGACCTGTGACATGGGAATTGTGAACATTCAGCCCTGCTTTGGAGATCAGAAGAAGACACCAAAACACATAGGAGCCTCTTGCAGCCACCACTAAGCTACAACTACACTTCTGGTAAGGGTGATAAAGTGGCACACATTTGATGCTGTGCACAGGCAACTGGTCCATTTCTTTCCACAAGACAACAGGCTGCCTTAAAGTGAAATAGCCTTTGACTGCTTTGAGATTGACAGGAAGAATTTTTACAGGTCCAAAAGCACTCCCCACAATAAGGCCACTCATTTTCCGATTATTGTGCTCATATTCCCACCAAAACAAAACACTAGGAGAGCTGATTCCTGACTCGATTGTGTTGCATGAAGAGATGGATTCCTTTCCTATAAACGGTAGCTGAAACTGCCACACGGCAATATTACCATTTTCAAAGAGGACAGCCAGGAGCACACTGCCGACATCCCGACATTCGTTGTTATGCTTGACCTGCTGAGTAGTACAGATGCCCGACCACTCCATTCTGACTGGGGTCTGCATGCTGTGTCTCCTCTGAAACTCGGCAAAATCCCCAAGATTTCCTTCTGGGGCTTCATTTTTAGAGAACCTGTAATTGGTCTCATAAAGACGTTCTCCATAAAGCTCAGTCAGATCGACCAGCTGGACCCACTGCAGTCTATTGAGGTTGGCCTGGATGGTCAAGCGATTATCCATGGTCAGTGCTGCCAAGAGGCACCTGCCATTAGCATCACAGCCCATGGGGGACCAGCTAGTGTATTTGAATCCTCTCATTGGTGGCAAAGCCTTCCCCTCAGGGTTGAACACCCTATCCAACATGAAAGTCTGACTGATTGTGGGGTCCCTGGAGGTGGCAAATTTCTCCTTGCACTCAGCAACTTCTGTTTTTGAGCCAACCTGAAAATAAGAGATACAAAAACTATCAGATAAATATTTATCTGTATTAACTGATTCACATTGATACATACAATAATTTTATATCAACTTTGTTAATTCTGGCATAACACGTATTTCAAAGATCAAGTACATGCCTAAAGACAAATTGAGCACTTACTCAAGGAAACAGCATTCTTTCAAGGGTCAGAGTACATGTTGTTATTTATTAATAGGCCAATTCCCATAATCTTAGAATTAACACAAGCAATAGAGATGTACTCGATTCTTAAAAGTCAACAGAGCACATAGCTGAGCTAGTCACAAAACAATGAAGGTGTTAAAAATTTATGAAAAATATGTATTACATATATCTTTGATACAATTGATATTTGGATTTTTATAATAGTTTTGCAATACAAATGCCAGCTTTAGGGTTTTTTTTATCTGAAATTTCATTA
>NW_012138525.1:1169961-1178621 GCF_000956105.1 Propithecus coquereli
AAACTATCAGATAAATATTTATCTGTATTAACTGATTCACATTGATACATACAATAATTTTATATCAACTTTGTTAATTCTGGCATAACATGTATTTCAAAGATCAAGTACATGCCTAAAGACAAATTGAGCACTTACTCAAGGAAACAGCATTCTTTCAAGGGTCAGAGTACATGTTGTTATTATTAATAGGCCAATTCCCATAATCTTAGAATTAACACAAGCAACAGAGATGTACTCGATTCTTAAAAGTCAACAGAGCACATAGCTGAGCTAGTCACAAAACAATGAAGGTGTTAAAAATTTATGAAAAATATGTATTATATATATCTTTGATACAATTGATATTTGGATTTTTATAATAGTTTTGCAATATAAATGCCAGCTTTAGTTTTTTTTTTATCTGAAATTTCATTCATAAATGATGCTGAGAGCCAACTCCAACTGCTTTGCCTATTGTTTCTACAGAATAACGTCTGCTCTAATTAGACTACTGTATCTGCTGGTCCTGAACATTCCCATTTCTGCTTTCCCTGCTTCCCTTGCCTAATCCTTCTTCCTATCTAAATCCCATCCATCCTACCAGGTCAAATTCTCTCTATGAAGCCTTTTGAGGTCATTCTAGTTTTCACTCATCTCTCTTCCTCCAAATTCAAAACATAATATCAACAGTGCCTAGCTGTACGATGGTGGATCTTCAAAAAGATTTTAATGGGACATTAAAGATGGAGGAAGAGCTAAATGATCAAAAGAAAGTAGTCCAGAGCCATAAAAAAAAAAAAAATAGCCAGGAAGGCTAAAGCCAAAAAAGAGCACAGGTCAACCAAAAGATGTTTTCTGTTATGTCGGAACCAGTAAGACTTGATCCACTGTCTTTAGAGAAACAAATAAAAGAAACAGAAAGCAGAATCTCTCAATTCCTTTTTAGTGTCAATCTCTTTTTTCATAGAGGTTGATCTTCAAACTGAAAAGGGTAGAACGTGATTAAAAGGGAATTCAAGCCTAAGACATACATGGATATAATAAAAGCTACTTTAAATGAATTTAAGTTTCCAAGCCCAGAGGAATTACACAGAAAGAACTTGGAAGATATTAACTCATAACCACTAACTACATCCCAGATAAAACTTAGACAATTGGGGATGTGTTAGAAAATGAGAGTACAACAAAGAGTTTAAAAATATCCCCCAAATAGTAAATAGCTAACAAAAACTACAGACCATTAAGCCTAACAGGGAATAAAATTCTTCAATGTATTAACAAACAAATGGTATGTACAGACAGCAGTAATCACTAGAAACTAGCAAAGGATAACTGGAATAATCTAATTGTACTCTTTTTTCTCATAAAACTGCTAGATGACATTATAAACACATAAAATGAAAGGCAGATACAACGTTGTACACAAAATGAATAAAAGTACTAATTTTTCCTTAAGTGTGTTTCATATAACACTATTCCCTTAAATTGTCCCTTGAAAAAAGAGTTATGTGCCAAATACGTTTTAGAAATACTATAAATCATACATCATTCCGCCTTGCGAAGTCACAAGAGCACACTAAATGCCTTGGCCAGGAAACTACTGTAGAGACATGTTTAACCAGAGTTAGCCAAACTTTTTTTTTTTTAAACAGTGAACCTTTTTAGAGAGTTGTTACCCTGTATCATACTAAAGAATACTCTGAGAATGGTGTTTTAGGCAGTATATCTTGATTTTAGAAAGGCAGTTAAGACAGTCTTTTGGATAAGCTGGGTGTAGTGGCTTGCGCCTATAGTTCTAGTTACTTGGGAGGCTGAGGCAGAAGGATCACTTGAGCCCGGGAGTTCAAGGCTGCAGTGAGCTATATGACTGTGCCACTGCGCTACAGCCTGGGCAACAGAGTGAGATCCCATTTCTATTAAAAAAAAAAAAAATGTCTCTTACATACATTATGGACCCGCTGGAGAAACACAAACTGGAAATTCCAAATAAAGAAGGTGTAGGTTGCTAATTTGGAAATAAAATAATGCTAACCAAATTCCAGAGCTTTCTACGGATAGAAAAATTTGAAATATGACATAATGAAACAAAGCATCATAATTGAAAATCTGTGCTATGATGTCAGACTACCTGGGTTCAAGTGCTGGCTCTATTACATACTAGCTCTGCAACTATGTGCAAATTGCTTAAACCTTCTCGCCTTAATTTCCTCATTTATAAAAGAAAATAATACATGTCCCGTAGAGTTAGGAAAGTTAAATAAGTCAATATATGTAAAGCTTATATTAAGTGCTCAATAAATGTTAGCTATCATGAGCATTATTAATATTCTCTGATAATTAAATAAATGTTAATGAGACCTAATAAGAGTATGTAAAATGCAAGGTAGACATAAAGTTGCCCACCAAATGAAGGGTAGATATAAAATTGTTCACCAAATCCTTTAATACTATAAACTGACTAACAATCCTTAGAATAGGTTAAATTTACTCCAAATAAAAGCTACCGCAGAACCAGAAGTCAACTTATAGGACTGGTAACCCAAAGCAGCAGCACAGGATGAAATAAAGGAAGCTCAAGCAACCCTTGGTCCCACTCATTGCAGGAAGAATTCTTGATAGGATGGAGAGCGGCACAGATCTTGACTGGTGGGGAAAAGACTTACAGCTTTGTGCAGAAATGTCTAACATATTAGAGTTAGCCTAGTATACTGCACCTCACTCCAACTCTTCCTACCACAAACCCCGTTAACAAATTAAAACAAGCACACAGATGCCCAAGGAGCATATCACTTAAAAGACCAGCTCCCAGAGGCCTACCCACAACCAATCATTTAATTGTACACTACCCAGTTCCCAGATGACCCCTTATACTACTATTAATAATAGCCAGGTACTTTGTAAGCACTTGATAAATAAAAACTCACTTGAAGCTTTTAGACAATAAACTTCTTGAGGGCAGGGAATGTGATTCTCAAGACAGGCAACAGTTAATTTAACTTAATGCACATGATGAAGTTAATACTTTTCTAAGGCTCCTAACAATTGATGCACAATATATAACAACAGGTATACAAATATTATCAGAATTTGGAACTATGCACAATTAGATGACTCACTAAATCAGTAGTCCAATGGGAAGAAAAATTGTAACTTATTCTTAAATCACTATTTCACTGCTTTTCAGATGTATATTCACCTTTATATCATATAACCTTAGTGCCCAGGACAGTGATTTTCGAACGGCTGATAATTAATGCTTGAACTATTATAAACTGTAGGAAATTCATAATCTAACAGAATCATAGAGCAGAAGTTCCAAAGGCGTTGAGCAACTAGCTTTCTAGTAGTGCTACATACCAAAGCTGTGATCTATACTGCAGATTGTCCACCGTTTAGGTGAGAGCAAAGGCAAGCTGGACAGCACTGAGCAGATTTAAATCCCCAGGGACTGTTACTGGGTAGAGCCATCAAAGTACCGATACAGACTTCTTTACACTCCTACTATCACAACCGTTTTATCCTACAGAGGTCTCTTTTAGAACTGTAGCACTCATTCACTAGGCAGTCCTAGTCTAACAGGACTGCTAATTGATTGATGGTTTATGTGATATGCATATCGAAGAACAGTACAGAAGGGAAGATATCACTAAATTTCATGCAAGCTATTTGTCAGCTATAAGAGGGTTTATATAAGGATTTCCTGTCACTAGTTAGATAGTTGTGGTAAACATCAAATGTGGCAAAATGACAAATTTTTATCAGAATGCTAGGGGTAATCTTTATGTCCACACCCACATTAATCCAAACTTACTTCTTCATACCTGTATGACTACACTGTCTTTTTACCTTGAGTATTTACAATGTGCTAGGCACTGTGCTTAGTGATTGTGTTTTTAATATAACCTTCCAAAAAGCCTAAACAAGGTTTTATTACCTCCCCCCTTATAGATAGGCTTATTTTGTCATCTTATGCCAAAGCCCAGTCTCTTAAACCCTATTTTACACTGATCTCAATAATCACCTTCTTGCCGCTAGTCCAGTCAGATTCACATTCTTGAACCATACCAGGTCACTCTATGCTCATGAAACCGGAACAGCACCTTAGGGCTTCCTAGATTGAACCCAACTTCCTCAGATTGACCTTCGAATTTCCCAAATTCGCCTCACATTACCTTCTCTGACTTCCTAGAAGAGCTACTTGAGGTCATCTATTGATCCACCACTTCACAAACAACAGTAAATTATGTTCATGTCTTAAATATGTACACACGACATGGATGCCTCATTCCTGCCACCTAGAATGCCCTTTCCTCCCTCCCTCCCTCTTACAAGCCAAACACTACCTCCTTTTAGGACTGCTGCAGATTTACCACCAGACGACCTTCCCTGATAAAAATGCCTCCCCTCACTATTCTCCCTTTAACCCCTCTCTGCTAAAGTATTCAATCTCGTCCATACAGACACACACACTTTTTTCTGGTTGATATACATATGGTATCTTTTAGAAACAGTTAAGCTCCTTTTCAGCAGAGGATACACCTTTTAAAACACCTTTCTTTCCCTCCTGCATACCTCAATTTCATAGGATTGCCAGCATCTGTCTACCTGATTTGTTTGTATTTTAACAAATCTGTTCATAGCATCTTCAAGACAATCTCAGAGGGCTTAGTCATAAAAATTTACCAATGATCCAATTCAACATCAAGTCGTCTGTTTGAAACTTGAAGTACGCTAAAAAGGGATGGGGGGTAGCTGCAGCCTAGCTACAGATGACTCACATTTAAAATGAGTCATACTTTAAATGAGTAAGAGTTTAGAAAAACTTTACTATCACACAACCATGTTCTCTGTATGGGGGCACATATCTTCACAGTGCTTGTCACTACCTGATATTACATTGTCATTTGTTCATGACTTGCCAAACAATGTAAACTTCACGAGGAAGGAGACTTTGTTTTGTACACCACTTTATTTCCGGAACCTAGGTCAGCACCTAATACATAACGGTGTTCAAATATCTGTTGAATGAATGAATATACTCTCCTGACAGATCACATACAAGCACAGAGATCCGTAAAGGATACGTGGAAAGTTTTTATACTTACAAGCAACTAAAATGAACGCTATGGCTTACTACTTTAAAAAACCAAATTTGAAAATGGTGACATTGAAACAGTAAAACTTTAGAAATCCTAAAGTTCGGAAGGCCAACTTAGGTTACACGAAACTGAAAGCACTAAACGTACAGAGACCTTGGACTCGAAGTTTAAGAACTGCACTTGTTTCCAGAGGCTTTATTTTCCTTCTACGTCCCAAAGATGTTTAGCTAGTGAAGCAAACCCCAGGATCCAGTATTTACTCATCTGCCCAAGGTGAGAAGCAAGGCCCATTCATAACACAGTCGCTGAAATAGTTAAGACAATGAAGAGGGCCAATTTTTCTTCTCCAAAGCAAGAGGCCCGAGAGGAGGGCGCAACACAGTAAACAAAGCCAGCCCAGGGCCTCAGAAAGTCGGCCCCAGACAATAGGAGCAACCGTAGCAGCAGGTCTGGGGTTGGGTCAACAGGGGGTGGAGTCTCAGCGCCAGGCAGAGTAATCTGCTCTAGCTGACCGCCAGGCGCGGAGGCGAAGGAGGCGTTGGCGGGACTGGGCGCTGGGGGTACCCCTGGGAGTGTATGTGTGTTGCGGGGAGGGGATGTGAGCCACGGAACAGGGCGCAAACAGCTGTGAGGCTTTCTTTGATGCTGCGGTAACCCTGGCCGCTCACTAACCCCGAAGCGCTGGGTGCGAGGGAAATCCCCAAACCAAGCGCCGGCCGGGATTCTCCTGGGACGGGTGACGCGGCCGCGAGGAGGAGGCAGGAGCAGATCCCAGAGCTGGGGCCCAGGGAAGACTCACTTTGAGGAGGCAGCTGTTGAGAGGGGCAGGCACCGAGGTGCGGTGGATAACCAGGTCCTGGCCTGGGTTGTGCACGTCGCAGATGAGCTCCAGCACAGCGATGCTGCGGGCGGTGGACACAGACACGCGGTGGTCCTCAGACCAGGCCAGCGGCTCCAGGCCGCTCACCGCGTATTGCAGCTTCACGGCGGGCTCCCGCCGAGTCACCATGAGGCGGAACGCGGCACTGGGCCCGGGGACCGCGTCCACCGCCCGATCCTTCCCGCCAGCCTCGCCGCCCCCCTCACCCTCTTCCTCCCCGGGCAGCGCAGGCCCGTCGGCCGCGGGCCCTACCCGGGCCTTGCTGGCCGTGTTCATCTCCCCCCAGGTGCAGAGGTCGGGTTCCCGGGCGCGCCAAGCCCCCGCCGCCGTTCTGCGGCCACCTCCTGCACAGCAGCCGCCACCCCCAGCGCCCTCCGCGGCGGCTTTCTCCCCTCAGGGCCCGAGCGCCGCCGAGCCAGGAAGGACCCCGCCGTTGCCAGGCGACACAGCCCTGCCAGGTGGCCAAGGAGCTGCCTGACTAGAAAACGCGCTAGTGTAGCAGGCCGAATCGAAGCGCCAGGATTGGCCCGCGAGCAGGTGAGGAGAAGGGAACCTTGAGAACACCGTCGTCTCCCGGTAGCTGAGCCCCAGGCCCTTTTAGGGACCTACAGGGACAACGAGCTACGCATTAGGTACTAAAGTGCTGAGGAAACAGCAACGCGGCGGCAAAGGAAGGACACGTCGGTTTGATGGCGCTCGGCCTCTTGTTTCTCAGCGGCAATCAGAGAGCTTCACAAGCGTGAACTCGCGGGCCGAGTGTAATCTGGCATCCCCAAAGCCAAGCCTCGAGGGACACAGGGTGGCCTCGTCATCCCGCCCGGCGCCGCCCCCTTGGGCACTCATCGGGGTGGGTTCGAATGGTTTGGAGCCTTTCCGGACCCGGCGGGGCAGCTGCGCGGGGTCCTCGCGCGCGTCCCACGTGGGGTCCCGGTTCTCCAGCGATCTGCCCGCGGACGCCCGGCGTCTCCCTGCGCCCCGGCCGGCCATGGCAGCCGCCGACGGCTCGCTCCTCGACGTGGCCGCCGCCCCCAGGACGTTCTCCAGACGACCCCGGGCCCAGGCGGGGCAGGTGAGTTGTGACCCGGCTTCAGCTCCGTCTCACCCGCAGCCCGGCTCTCGGGCGCACCGCGTGCTGCCGCCGTTCCTCCGGGCTGCGTTGCGAATCATTTACGGAGTTAAGGGAGCAAAGTTAGACACCTGGCAACTTCCGCAGGAGTTGCTCAGAAACACGTGTCTCTGACCGAACCACCACCCGCGGGGATGTTCCTGGGAGGGGAGCTGGCTCCTGCGACCAGCGCTGCTGCGGGGGAAAGGCAGTGTAAGGAATTGGAGGCTCTTTTGTAGACGGTAGGAACCGATGCTCCGGCGTTGAGTCCCAGGCCAAGACTTCAACTTCTGTAAGCCGGTTTCTTCAACTCTAAAAACGGGTCGTTTGTCTCAGTGATGAGGGCTGGAGACCAGAAGTTTGTTAGAAGAGCTTTCAGAAATGGGATAGATTTCATCCACGTGCAATGGAGGGGGAAAAGAAAATTCGATTCACCAGTGTAATCCCTTTACTAGAGAGGAGAAAGGTGCCTTCAGATTAAGAAAGAACTGAAAACTGGTTTCTGGGATGGTTGATTTGTCTGCAAGAAAAGAGACCGCAGGGCAGAAGAGCTGTTGTAAACGCATAAATTACCGCAAAGACCAGGAAGGATATGGTCTAGTGCCAAGGAAGGGAAGTGGGGCCGTCTTTTTTATCTTTTTTTCTTCCCTGAAAAAGCAACACATAATTCCATAGAAAAGTCAATTGCCAAAGTAAGTTCAGTTTAACCAGTATGTTGAAGCTGAAATTCCTTGAGTTCACATGTACTCTCACACCAGCTAACATCCACTGTCTAGATTATCTTCGGTGATCTTTTTAGGGAAAATCAAGCTTTAGGACTTAGATGTTTGGAGGTAAAGAGTCTTCAAGCTAGCCAATGGTATAACAGCATCTACGTGGGAGGAGGGAGGGAGAAGTATAGAAGAGCCATTGGGAGCATGGGATTTGAAGTAGGATCTACCTGGAATTAGATGCCAGCCTCACAACACACTAGTTCTGTGACCTAGGGGAAGTTACTTAACCTCTCTGATCTTCACTTTTCTTATTCGTAAAATGAGAACAATCATTTCGACTTCATAGAGGAGTTATCGTGAGGATTCAAAGAGATATGTACATAAAGACTCACTATACATTATTTGGCCCATAAAGTCACTTAATAATTGCCAATAATAAAAAATAAAGTAGTATTGGCTTCATCTTGGGTTCTACATCGAGAGGTCAGTGAGGTGTTTGTGTCATGTTCAAAGCCTAGTTACTAACACATAGGCAGCATTTAATAAAACTTTACTGAATGAATTGCGTCAATAAATGTAGGGTATCTGTTTTTGTGATTGCTTGAACCACTGTATCAAAATTGGGTTAATGAGGAGATGACAGGTGTCTGCAGTGGCCTTGTCTACATTTTTGTTGATGTCATGAATGGATATGCTGACCACATTTGCCAGTAGTCTGAACTTGGGATGGCTAGCTAATATATAGAAAATTTGGAAAGAAGATAAAAGAACTCCACGTATAATTCCCATACTTACAGATACTCTTATTAACATTTAGGTGTATATCCTCCTAGAAAACAACTTAAAATAGGAATCAAACTACACATGATGTTTCCTAACCA
>NW_012138525.1:1179491-1189877 GCF_000956105.1 Propithecus coquereli
TGTTTTATTTTTATTGTGAAGGTACATCCTCAGTCTTTCAAAAGCATGGTTTGGCTTGTGATTATCTTTCACTTTTTTTTAGAGCAATTTTTGTGAAACCATGTGTAAGTCAAAATTTCGTGTTATTTTTAAATATGAGTTCCGTCATGGAACCAACACAGCGCAGACAGCTCGAAATATCAACGAAGTGTTTGGGAAGGATGTGGCTAATGAACGCATAGTACATCGATGGTCTGAGAGGTGTTCCATAGTGGTGATTTTAATCTTGAAAATAAGCCATGTGGGTGACCTGAGACCAAGGTAGATAATGATGAGCTAAAAGCTGTAGTGGAAGCGAATCCATCTCAACCTATGCATGAATTAGCAGCAAGGTTTGACATTACTATTCCAACAATACTGGGCCATTTGAAACAAATCGGCAAGGTAAAGAAGCTGGATAGATGGGTACCACATGAATTAAACCATCATCAGAAGAGAAATCATCTCAAAGCTTGCCTTTCTTTGCTGTCATGACATAAAGGCGAACCATATCTACACCATATTATTACATGTGATAAAAATGGATTCTTTTTAACAATAGCAAGTGTTTGGCACAAAGATGAAGTGCCAAAACACAGTCCAAAACCAAATATTCATCAAAAAAAGCTAATGGTGTGTGTTTGGTGGTCCAGTACTGGTATTATCCACTACAGCTTCATGAAACCTGGCTAGTTGATTACAGCGGATGTCTACTGCAACCAGTTGGATGAAATGATGAGGATGTTTGCAATTAAGCAGCCTAGATTGGTCAGTAGAGACAAGCCTCTCCTCTTGCAGGACAATGCTCAGCCACATGTCGCACAGTGCCACTCAAACTCTGCAGAGGCTGGACTTGGAAACTCTCTGTCATCCACCATATTCACCAGACCTTGCACCAACCGACTACCACTTCTTCCAGGCTTTGGACCACTTCTTTCAAGGAAAAATATTCAGTTCTCAACAAGCTTTGGAAAACGCCTTTCACAACTTCATTGCCATTCTCCAGTCTTCTTTGCTGCTGGCAAAAACAAGCTACCGTTAAGATGGCAAAGCCTTGTCATACTTTAGGCACACACTTTGATTAATTGTACTGCTTCTTGTTTGAGATATAATAAACTACACTTTTGATTAGAAATTGGACATTTCATATTTAATGACCTAATATCTTTTTATACTCCTGTAGTAGCCCTTTGCACGTGCCTCCTCTACAGTGCTGATATAGGTTTGGATTTATGGTTTTACACTTAAGGGTGCCAGGAGAGCCAAAAATGGGGAACCTTGGCTTGACTGGGTAGAGAGAGGTCAGGAAAGGATCTTTTGAGGATGGAGTATAAGTTAGCCAGCCAATGGGAGGGTTGGAATCCTGGGTGTGGGAATAGCACGTGCAAATGCCCAGAGGAGGGAAGGAGCCTGGTACATTCTAGGAATTTAAGGAAGACCAGGGTGGCAGAGGGTAAAGCTGGAGATTGGTGAGATGGGCAGAGGTCAGATTCCAAGGGCTTTGTAGATTATTTTACAGATTTTTAATTTTAGCCTAAGAGCAGTGGAAAGCCTGTCTAATATTGTGCTTAACTCTGAGTACTTCCTTTTAGAGAGATGTTGATATAGGAGTAAAGGGATGATAAGGGATCTAAACTCCGTATCCTGTTTGGAATACAGTCCAAAGAAGAAAGAAAAGGGAGTTATGTAGTATAATATGAAGGAATGTTATGCACAAGAGGAAGTAAGCTTGTTCTGTGTTGCTGCAGAAAGCATACCTCAGACGAATACGTTAGACGTTCAGGGAGGCAGATACTGCCTCAATGTCATAAACAGCTTCCTAATCCCTAGAATTGGTCATAAACGAATGGGCTGCCTCATGGGATGCAGGAGGTGTGCAGGCAGAGGCTGCAAGGCCACCTGCTAAGGAATGTATAACAAATTCCAGGCATGGTGGGAATGGCCTTTAGGAGTTTTTGTGGTCCAAGAGTCTGTGGGTCTATGAATCAGGTGACATTTGCAAATTTCTTACTGTCTTGCAAATGGGTCAACAGATGTGAAACTTCATCTCTTTCTTTAATCTGAAAATTCATAAACTTGGGACTTTGTAAAAATAAATTTGTAAAATGAAATTGGTATTTTATTAATATTAAATATTTTAAGTTATATTTATTGAATTACTTATATAAAGGAATCCTTTGGTTGCCAGGAACAAAGAACTGTTGTTATTAGTAGGTTAGTCTGCAGCTGACAGGCATGGTGAAGAAAGCCAATGTGTAAACCCAAGTCATTATTTCAAGCAAAGAAGAAAATAACATATTCTAAGAGAAACCAAAACTCCAGAATAACAAGCACTGGCTACTTAAGGGATGCTCTTATATTCATTTGTAAAGCAGAAGAGAAGGCCAAAGAAAATAGAGGAATTGGATGTTTCTTCTCCTAGGGGAAGTTTGGACATTATGCATTTAACCACGTTCATGTTATGGAAATAAGAAGCAGCAGTCAGGGGATAGCTAGTGGTGTGTACCCTGTAATCGGTGATCTGGTGAGGATTCGAAAGGCAAGGAGGGTTGGAAGTAATTGTAATAGAAGTGATGGATGGAGCAGCGTTTCTCATTTGGAATGGGAACGGCGAGTAGGAATTGTCTCCAGACCGCCTGAATCTGGAGGAGCAGCTTGAGGGGAGAGGATGACAGATCCAAGCACTAGGGTAGGAAGGTAATGAAAGCTTCTGCTTCCTGGGCATGAGCTAGGACGTGGCATCCCCCTCATCCCTCTCCCCTGCCTAGTCTCCAATGTGCTTTCCTCGTGGAGAGAAAAGATTTCATTTTCCCCCTACCCTTGGATAAATGGATTTCTAGGCATATGGATTGACTTAGTACGCACACTTCACAAGGTGGGTTC
The DNA here is from genome assembly GCF_000956105.1 of Propithecus coquereli. Taxonomy (NCBI): domain Eukaryota; kingdom Metazoa; phylum Chordata; class Mammalia; order Primates; family Indriidae; genus Propithecus; species Propithecus coquereli. The sequence continues at coordinate 1,182,393 of NW_012138525.1, forward strand.
TTGCTCCCTTATAACAGATTCTGTTGCTTAACATTCAGCTCAAAAAATGTTTCTCTCTTCTTGATCCTCACCCTCATCTTGGTTGATTTGATAGTTAAGATGGATGGTGAGGTCTAGTGGAGGAATGAGGTTAGATTTTGTCTTTTTTTTTTTTTTTTCTTTTGGAAAAAGCTGAGTCAAAGATTCTGATTGCAAACCCTAAACTGTTGCTTGACATATGGGGCATAATGATCTCTGCAGGGAGAGATGCAATTCTGTGGGCAGTCAGGCTTCACTCTGAGGTCTGTCTTCATGGACTAATGCATCTCTTGTTGATCTTTCCTTTTGGGAACAACGCAGCAAGCAAAGGCTACCAAAAGGAAGTACCCAGCGTCCAGTGAGGCTCCCCCAGCAAAACGGAAGAATGAAACATCACTTCTCCCAGCCAAGAAAACTAGTGCTAAAGAAACTCAAAGGACTTTTAAGGGGAATACACAAAAAACGTTTTCTCCAAAGAAGTATTCAGTTAGCACAAATGATAGAAACCAAGAGGAGAAACGGTGCATTAAGACTTCATCGTTGTTTAAAAACAACCCTGAAATTCCAGAACTCCACAGGTATGTCCAGGTGCAGACGCACTAAAGGAATAAAAGGAATTGTGTTTTGCATTTTTCTTTGTTCATATGGGAACTGATGCCTGCGTTTTTGTTCATCATTTGCAGACCTGTAGTAAAACAGGTGCAAGAAAAAGTGTTTACTTCAGCTGCTTTTCATGAATTGGGCCTTCACCCACATTTAGTAAGTATCTCTCAATGTTTTATGGGTCAGTGTTTTTGGTGTGTTTGTTCATTTGGAGTGTCTGTGAAGTGACAGTTCTAGGAAGAGAAATGGAAGAATGTTTATTTCTGCTCCAAGTTATCTGAATGAACTCGGATTGATATGCTATCTCTTCTAGGACAATTCAAGTGTGCTTAGGTTACTGTTCACTATTTCTTGACCCCCACTTGTCCTCCCTCTTTTTTTTTTTTTTAAAGAACTGAAGACTTTCCTCACCTAATGCAATTTAGGACTGGGACTTCATTTATTGGACTTAACAGCTTCCTAATTACTGGGTACATGTGATATTGAAGCCATTCATGGTAGCAGATGTCACAATGACCACAGGAGAGGGAACTGTGTTGGCATCTTGCTGTTAGGGATGTCTACAGTTTTAGAGATTTGAAGGAAGATGAGCCTATTTTAAAATGCATTTTCTACAAACAAATGGATGCTTTTTTTTTTTAAACTGTGAATGAGTTTTTCAGGATTATGAGTAAGGAGGAAAAAACTTTTAGGCAGTCTTGATTTCCTTTGCTCATATGGTGATAGCTTACCTATCCCTTCTTTAGGTTACAGAGTTTCTCAACCTTGATACTATACGCATTTTTGGCTTGATAACTCTTTGTTTTGGGAACTGTCCTGTGCGTCATAGGATGTTTAGCAGTATCCCAGGGCTCTACCCACTAGGTGCCATTAGCATCCTCTCCCCCAATTGTAACAACTAAAAATTTCTCCAGACGTTGCCGCGTGTCCCAGGGGATTAGGAGGAATGCAGAATCACCCCCAGCAGAGAACCATCGGGTGGTAGAACTTAGTTTGATCTTGATTATCAGTGTCATCCCAATATTTTGTCCTTTTCTGTGTCATTTTCATCAAATATATTTGTATCAAAAAATTATTAAAGAAAAATATTTGTTTTTTTGTCTTCTCTTTTAGATATCCACAATAAATACGGTCTTAAAAATGTCTAGTATGACCCGGTAAGAGTTCCAAGCTAATCTTGATTTTCTTAGGGCTTAAGTGGGTATAACTAGATGAAATCTGCATTGTCTGTGGAGGGCAGAGCAGGTTCATTTCATGGTATTAGAAAAGAATGCCAGGTTATTGACCATAAAGGGCTTGTCATGTCACTTAGCCACTCAGTTTCTCCACCTGTTAAATGGAGGGACTGGTTTTCCATCCATTTCTGCTCTCAACTCTCAAAGTCATGAGATGTCTGGTCCAGAAAGTGTTCTGCATGAGATCCACTGTTGTCTCCTTCCCTGAAAATAATTTGACCAAAATATAGAATGTGATCATGTCATTGTTTAGTGGTAAGAATTAGGGTCAACCAAAATGACAGGAGTAAATGTTTGGTTGGATATAATGGGATACTGAAAAAATATTTTAAATGTCTGTTATAGTGATGACTCCTGGAAAATAGAAATAAAGAAGTAAAAGGTGTGGGGGGAGGTGAACTTTCTTGTTTTGAGGATGTATGTTTCTGTATGTTTTAATAATGATCACATTTTACTTATCAGTAAAAATTAATAATAATATTGAAGAATAAGTTAAGGAACTCCCTCACCAGTTTTTTTTGTTTTAAGAACCAACTTTAGATGATTTCTGTATCCTTTTTTTGTTGACTTTAAATACACATGTAGACATATATCTCGGTGTGTCCATCACCTATTCTTGGGGAGCGGACAGCTGCTGCTGGCTATCTGGGTAGCTTGCAAACTTCCTTTTGCTAATCTGCATGGAAATCTTTCCATTATGTTTCATTGTGTTCCATATTCCTGTTACAGAAGGCAAGAGAGTATATGATACGCTTTTGTGGCAACTCCAATTTGCTGTCCTGCCTTTCCAGTGTTTCAAAAAATTAGTTTAATAGAATGGCCAGTCTCTGACTTGCCTCACCATTTTCAGCTAAATTCCAGAAATTTAACTAGGGTTTTAGCCTTTTAATCATCAAAAGTTTCTTGGCACGTTCACTTGAATGTTTAGGTAACTTCTAAGGTGGCAGTTGACAGACAAACAAGAGTACGGGGCAACTGCATTTTAGGTAGCCTGTGTGTCTGCCTGTGAACATAACTGGATAGTATGGATAAGAAGTGTTCTTTCTTTTGGGTGGCCCCAGTGTTCAGAAGCAAACTATTCCTGCATTGCTGGAAGGCAGAGATGCTCTCGTGAGATCCCAGACGGGCTCAGGTCAGTCGTCATTTCATCTCCGCCCTTCCTGTGGTACCCAGACCCATGGTCATGCAGTAGGTTTTGTAGTTAGGTGCCTGTATTGGTGGTGTTGGCTGTTTTGTTTGGGGGAAGGAAGCCATGCTTGCTTTTGATTAGAGCCCTGACTTTGTTCATATAACGAAAGGAAGGGGGCAATTGATGGTGCCACGATCAGGAATGATTGGGAAGTCATCTGCTGTCATTTCCTCAGAGCCAATTTCAGTGCTTTGCCAAGTCCCACTATCTATGGCCAGAGCTGCCCATTCCCACTCTATTGGAGGATGAATATTTTTTCCTGGTATTAAACACAATGAAGTCTGGCCTGAGCACAGCTGATTGCGTGGCAGTCGTTGTGCTTGAGGATAGAACACTGTTTTTGCCGTGTTCCAGGCCAGTCTGGACTTGTTCTTCTGACCCCTGTGTGCCCTCCGTGGCAGGTCAACTGTTCTCCACTCCCACCAGCTTGGCCACCATTCAGGTAGCTGGAGACTGAAAGGTTTTGCCATCCTTTGATTTCTTGGTCTGGGGTTCAGACTGGCTCCTAACCAGACCAGCACTGCAGAGGACGTTTAATCGACCACTGAAGCTCATCTGAAAGGGTAGGGAGGACTTCAGAGGAGCAATTTTTAACTCCTGCAGACAACCATCAAGTTGAGCTTTTGGACAATTTGGGAAACATATTATTAATATCTCTCTTACTAGATAGATAAAGGAGCTGAAGCTTCAGATTTTTTAGAAGTACTGAATTTTCAAATTAAAATTAGTAATTGTGGCAGACAGAAGTCCCTTTTTACCACTCTTGGATGTATCATGGGCAGTTTACTTTTTCCCAGAATTTAGTACTACCCAAAGATAAGAGCCTGTTTCCTTTATGTCCTTTGCTTTTCTTACATCTGCAGGGTCTGTGATTTTAACTACTTTTGCACTTTTTTAAAAGGTAAAACTCTCGCCTATTGCATCCCTGTGGTGCAGTCCCTGCAAGCAATGCAATCAAAAATACAGGTGAGTGTGAAATGTGTTTTTCTGTTACTGCCTATAGTGCATAAGGAACCATCAGACTGAGCCATAGTAGTAATATCAGGGCTGACACAGTCTGTTTTCACTTGTTTTCTCATCTCTTTTTAATTCATTTATTACATAAACATGTTATATCTAAAGACTGTGCCTAGAGTGAAATAGAATAAATACACTTCATAGTTGTCATAGTAGGTATAATAGGGAGCATTTATAAAATGCTCCCCGTGTGTTAGACATCATGCTCAGTGCTTTTGCATCTGTTACCTTCTTGCATCTTTAACTGCCCTCTGCCCCACCGAGTTGTCGGTGTTACTGTTATCCCAGCCTTAACAAAGAGAAACACAGGCTTAGGAAAGTTAAATAAACATGCAGTGACCTTAGTTCTGTTTGGCTAGAGACTGAACTCCTAACTCTGTACCGTGCTTTTATGGTGAAATTTAATTACTGGCTCCTGTGCTATGTGGGGACTGTGTCTCTGTGCCTTGCAGCACCTAGCATGGGACCTCCTACAAAATTATCACTCAGTAAAGATCTCAAAATTATTTGATTTTGCAGCTGTCCATTTACGCTCTTGAGACTACGTTGTAAGTCTTGTAAAGAATTAAATTTCAACCTTCTATTCTAAGTTCCAACATATTGTTTACTTTTTAGTAGGAAGGCTGAACTTTATATTTAAAACAGTGGTTTGTCAGTGGTTTGAATAGATGTGAAAATAAGCACCCAATTCGTGAGCTTGACAATTGGACTGCCTTGTTTTTAAGAATTTGTCTTTAGTTGTCAAACATGTTTTGGTAGTGCCTGGGCCAAAGGGGCTAAACTTGGGTTCCCTAGGAGGCCAGTTGATCTCAAATCCAGTCCAGAATCCCACAAACACAGCCCTTGTTATTTTTAGTTGAGAGGAAGTGGTGAGGCCAGGAGTAAGGAATTAAAGTGAGTGCACAAAACAGATGAGAAGAGCCGGTTGAGTGCTGCTTTTCTCAGTTTGGATATGCAGAATTAGGAGTGTATCAAGCCTAACTGATATTTGAGAGACTAAATAATGATATCATTGCATTATAGTCCATAGACTAAAGCAAATATCCATGAGTCCAAACCGATAAAAATAAATTATTGAATAAATAAATAAATGGGGGAGAAGGAAAAGCCCTTCCTCATGGTAGAATTCCAATACATAAATGTAGAAGTGATAGAGATAGAAAATCACCTTTTGGCAAATGCCACGGTAATATTGATTCAGGCATGAATTATCATGGATGCTGTTAATCAAACGAGTGGATGAAAGTATGATGAGAAATGGGATACGTAGTCTCAAAGTGTCGCCACACAAGATACTTCTTGATTGCAGAGGGACAAGCAATAGCTTGACAGTGGGAAAGCCCAGCTAGCACCGCCTAACCAGGGGATCAATGTTGTATCACCAGCAATGAGACGTGTTGTCCTCATGTGCCTCCTGCTATGCTGCCCTGAGAAGGACACATCACTTCCGTGGTTTTCTTGTCAAAAATGCATAACCTGAATTTAATCTTAAGGAAACACCAGACAAATCCAAATTGAGGGACATTCTACAAAATAACTGGCCAGTATTCTTCAAAAGGGTTAAGATCATAAAAGACAAATACTAACAAATACTACCCCAGATTGAAGGAGATGCGACAACAAAATGTAACGTGCAGTCCTGGTTTGGATACTAGCCTGGAAATGGGACATTAACAGGCCAATTGATGAAATTTGAATGAGGTCTGTAGCTTAACTAATAGTATTGAATCTGTTAATTTCCCAGTTTTGGTAATTATATTATGGCTTTGATAAATGATGAGGTTAAAAAATTTAAAAATCAATTGAAAAAGAAACCCAATGAAATCATCCAAATGATAGAACATGTTAGCCATTAAAAATGATAATTTTTCCAATTACTGTGTGTGAACTTGAAGAAGTGCTCTAAATTGACAAAGGACAGGTTATAAAACAGTATGTATAATATGACTCCGGTTTCATAAATAATAATTGTGTGTATACATGCATGAAAAGATTAGAAGGGTCCTTAGCAAACTATTAACATTGATTTTCTCTGAGATGGGTAAGTGAGAATTTTATTTCCAAAAGGTAACTGATTTTCTTCCCCATTAAGTGCTTTACAGTGAGATAATTTGTCCCTGGTACATGGAGGAGAGTTAAGTGTAAATTAGTACAATCATGTTGTAAAGTATCATCCGCTTGTATACTCCAGGAGAACTTCTTACCTGTAGAGGGTAAGAGGGCTTTTTCTTTATACCAGCTTGGAGAGTGGGGATATTTGGGCTGGAATGGCTCCTACAGTTCTAGCCCCTCTCTCTCACTTCATAGATCTGTGAACTGAGCATGGGAGAGATTGTATGACTTACACAGCAGTGTGTGGGGTGGGCAGCTGTGCTCAGGTCCTGGGTCTGGGTGTATTAGGCACATAACTTCATCTTCGTGCCTCAGTGTCTTCACCTGTGGTGCTAGTGTGTGCTCATTGCGTTTTAGCTGTCACCATCAACGTGGCGATATGGCTGCTTTAAAGGGAAATGATTTGCTTTGCTTATATTCAGAACCATTCACGAGCCATGTAGGTTTTTTTGCCCAAATATTTTTTAATATCACTAACAGGTCATTGTATTAAAGTCTAAAATATTCCATAGAAACAGTTTTCCAAGCCCCAGTTTAATTCATTTATTTCAAGTAATAATATAGTCCCTTGGAGTTCATTGTAACATGATTTGACCTGTAAAAAACTTATCCAGCGGGAGTAGCAAATTCAAGGCACCCAACAGATTCTTAATTCTCACAAATTACTTTGCTGATGGCATGAGAATGGGCTGCTTTTTCTGTGTTCACACTCTTTGTTATTTTGGTTCTGATTTTTTTAACGTTACATCCATCCTTCCTCACTTACTTGTGCTCTGCGAGGAATTGATTTTTTCTTTCTTCTTCTCTGTGTAGTAACACCTTTTGAATGTCAGAATCTCCTAACATCACACAGTGTCACATTGATACTGTTGTACTAACATATTTACCGTTTCTAGTTTGGTTTCAGCGTAGTCTCACAAAGTTGATGTTGAGTACAGATGACTCTGGTTTGAATACTAAATCTTTTTCTGCTTGTGGGTAAATGTTTACTATGCAAAACATGAAAACCATACTTGTAATTGAATTTGCTACCAAATCTGCACTTAGCTTGTTGTAATTCATTCATTCAGTGTCTTTGAGCACTTTTGATGTGCAAGGTACCATTGACTTGGGGGCCTTTATCAGATTACTTCTAGTGTCTATTTTTCATTAATATTTTTTAGATAAAATATACTGTATATGTTTTAAAAATTCAAAGAGTACCAAAGATGTATATAGTGAAAAGTAAGTCCTACATTCCTCTGGTTGCATGGTTTGCTTCTCAAGATGTAGTGGTTGTTATTAACAGTTTCTTGTATTAATATATCCTCC